>NC_041388.1:7670925-7672775 GCF_002162155.2 Triticum dicoccoides | reverse complement strand
GGTTTCTCCAAGTTTAGTCCCACGTGTCAGTGAAGAGGCAAGTCGAAGCGCGTTCCGTTTGCGTGTGCCGTGTGCAGGACCGAACGTGTGTGGGGTGCAATGCGACCATGACAGGAGTGCTGTGAGTGTACCGCTTTTTTTTCCTTTTAAACTAGGTGCTTTGCCCCCTCAAAAAAAATTGTTGCTTCGCGCGATCCACCGATACTACTACTAGTAATCCGGTAATCCCGACTAAAACGGCGCGGCCGGGTCTTTCCCCACGCGATATGCTGGGAGGTTGGCTTAGTTGGGTTTTTTAGGACGAGTAATGCTACACCTACGTAATCCCAGTTACGTAATTAACATAATGTGAAACGTGTGAGCTATTGATTGTAGATTGGGGGGAGGGAGGGGCCCACCACCATGAAAATCAGGGGAGGAGAGAGAGAGGCAATTTACGTTAACCCTTTCATAGGTTACCGTAGATGTAGAAAGATGTGAAATGCGTGAATGTGTACTGGACGTACTATTGGAGTGCCTAAGATAATTTGTGTATGTATAGACCCTATGTGTTTATTTTACTTCGCATGTTAGATTTTTCTCGGTTGAATAAAAAACAGAGTTGGTGATGATGGTGTGCCTGTCATCCTACAATATAGGCCGTCCAATCTATATCTAACAGATAGGAAGGAAACTATGACGATTTACCCGCACTCCTCTCCACATTTGCATATAAGGCTTTCCCTCGTTCATCCTTTTCTCCCACAAGATCTTGATCTTCCGTGCAACGCACGGGCATCTTGCTAGTACTCCTACAATATGTACATTATTGTGAAAGTTCGTATACACCGGCCAAGATTAATGCAAACACGGCAGATTTTCATTACATTTCACTAGTAGAAAACGGACCTTTAAAACCGGTTCGTAAGGGCCTTTAGTGCCGGTTCCATAACCGGCACTAAAGGGTGGGCACTAAAGCCCCCCCCCTTTAGTACCGGTTCGGCACGAACCGGCGCTAAAGTGCCACCACGTGGCGTGAGCTCGCATCCTAGTATGGGGGACCTTTAGTACCGGTTGGTGTTACCAACCGGTACTAAAGGTTTTTTTTATTTTATTTTGAAAATTTCGGAATTTTTTTTTGATTTTTCGATTTTTAATATTTCTGAATTATTTGATGATTTAGTCTCTAATCACCTCTCTTAACTGCTCAAGTGTGGATCACTTATTCCAAATCGCCTAACTTCCCGGCCGGTCACCCATCCTCTCACTCCCCCAGCCTGAGCACGCTTAACTTCGGAGTTCTATTCCCCCTACATTCCAAGTCTGCAGTTGTTGTTTTCCTGACAAATTTAAGCTGTCAATCCTATTAACCCTCAGCAGTTTAGCTTGAGCATTAGGTCACACGTTTCATCGTTTGAGTTTGAAACTATTATTCTAAAAAACAGTAATTATTTAGTAACACTAATATTTCTTGAATAAGTTTGACCATAGTTTGACCAGATTTGACCAAAATTCAAAAAATTGAAATAATTATTTAGTAACACTAATATTCTTGAATAATTATGTAGTAACATTAATACTTCTTGAATAAGTAGTTTGACCAGATTTAACCAAATTTTTTTAAAAAAACTGAACTTTGACCATATCTTTTTTTCCTTTTGGAATTTGAGGATTCTAAAAAATTGCAAACAGGCCCCTCCCTCCCCCCAATCTTTTTTTCCTTTCTTGAATAAGTTTGACCATAGTTTGACCAGATTTAACCAAAACATGTCCAAATTTAAGTTTTCAAATTTTCCTAGCTAGTAGATGTAGTAATATAACTACCACTCGAAGGATTTTATTTTTTGAAGTTTTTATCATTTCTTTTGATT
>NC_041388.1:7617117-7670603 GCF_002162155.2 Triticum dicoccoides | reverse complement strand
AGTTTGAAAATTGCCCTATAGTGCCGGTTTGTGTCTTCAACCGGGACTATAGGTTAAGACTCTTTAGTGCCGGTTGGTGACACAAACCGGTACTATAGGTTAGACCTTTAGTACCGGTTTGTGTCACAAACCGTCACTAAAGGGGCTCGTGGGGCCCTAGCCTGACGCCAGCCTGCCACCACCCCTTTAGTACTGGTTCGTGGCACGAACCGGCACTAATGCATAGCCATTCGAACCGGCACTAATGGTCACATTAGTGCCGGCTCAAATACAAACCGAGGCTAAAGGGGTGGACATTTGACCCTTTTTCTACTAGTGTTTCAAACTTTTATAGGACATAAAAATAAAAGAAACCCGACCCTAAACCTATTCTATGGCAGTGACCGACGTTCTCCATCTGCGATCTCTATGTACGGGGGCGGGGTTCAAGACCCGTGAAGTGAAGGTGCGGTCTCTGGCAAGGAAGAGTAGAACACGAGATACGGACCAGCCAGTTGGCACACCATGCCTTGCCGCCTCCCATGCCCTACTCATCCTCGGAGGAGTCCCCGACCTCGGCGGTGCCGGACGTTGGACGGCGGCAAGTAGGATGCATGGCTGACGGTGCTCCCGTCGTCGGCCGCCAGCGTGGCCACCGCTTGTTAATACGTCTCCAACGTATCTATAATTTTTGATTGCTCCATGCTATATTATCTACTGTTTTGGACCATATTGGGCTTTATTTTCCACTTTTATATTATTTTTGGGACTAACCTAGTAACCGGAGGCCCAGCCCAGAATTGTTGTTTTTTTGCCTATTTCAGTGTTTCGAAGAAACGGAATATCAAACGGAGTCCAAACGGAACCTTTGAGAACGTGATTTTCTCACCGAACGTGATCCAGGAGACTTGGACCCTACTCTAAGAGAGCCAAGAGGCGGTCACGAGGGTGGGGGGCGCGCCCCCTGCCTCGTGGGCCCCTCGAAGCTCCAACGACATACTCCTTCCTCCTATATATACCTACGTACCCCCAAACGATCAGAGACGGAGCCAAAAACCTAATTCCACCGCCGCAACTTTCTGTATCCACGAGATCCCATCTTGGGGCCTATTCTGGAGCTCCGCCGGAGAGGGCCGTCTCACGGAGGGCTTCTACATCATCATAGCCCCTCCGATGAAGTGTGAGTAGTTTACCTCAGACCTTCGGGTCCATAGTTAGTAGCTATATGGCTTCTTCTCTCTTTTTGGATCTCAATACAATGTTCTCCCCCTCTCTCGTGGAGATCTATTCGATGTAATCTTCTTATTTTTGATGTGTGTTTGTTGAGACCGATGAATTGTGGGTTTATGATCAAGTCTATCTATGAATAATATTTGAATCTTCTCTGAATTCTTTTATGTATGATTGGTTATCTTTGCAAGTCTCTTCGAATTATCAATTTGGTTTGGCCTACTAGATTGGTTTTTCTTGCCATGGGAGAAGTGCTTAGCTTTGGGTTCGATCTTGCGGTGTCGTTTCCTAGTGACAGAAGGGGAAGCAAGGCACGTATTGCATCACTGCCATCGAGGATAACAAGATGGGGTTTATTTCATATTGCATGAATTTATCTCTCTACATCATGTCATCTTGCTTAAGGCGTTACTCTGTTTTAACTTAATACTCTAGATGCATGCTGGATAGCGGTCGATGAGTGGAGTAATAGTAGTAGATGCAGGCAGGAGTCGGTCTACTTGTCTCAGACGTGATGCCTATATACATGATCATACCTAGATATTCTCATAACTATGCTCAATTCTGTCAATTGCTCTATAGTAATTTGTTCACCCACCATAGAATACTTATGCTCTTGAGAGCGGCCACTAGTGAAACCTATGGCCCCCGGGTCTATTCTCGTCATATCAATCTCCATCATTTAAATCTTGCTTTGCTTTTTTACTTTGCCTTTTGCTTTTCACTTTGCATCTCTATATCAAAAATACCAAAAATATTATCTATCATCTTTATCAGATCTCACTCTCGTAAGTGACCGTGAAGGGATTGACAACCCCTAATCGCGTTGGTTGCGAGTAGCTATCGTTTTGTGCAGGTACGAGGGACTTGAGCGTGGTCTCCTACTGGATTGATACCTTGGTTCTCAAAAACTGAGGGAAATACTTACGCTACTCTGCTGCATTATCCTTTCCTCTTCGGGGAAATCCAACGCAAGCTCAAGAGGTAGCAAGAAGAATTTCTGGCGCCGTTGCCAGGGAGTCTATGCAAAAAGTGAACATACCAAGTACCCATCACAATCCCTATCTCTCGCATTACATTAGTTGCCATTTGCCTGTCGTTCTCCTCTCCCCCACTTCACCCTTGCCGTTTTATTCGCCCTTTCTTCGCCTTCTTCCTGTATGTCTTTTTGTTTGTCTTTCCATGTGCCTTCTATTTGCTTGCATCTTTGCTTGCTAAAAATGTATTGATATGGATCCACTTAAAGTGTTCTACTTGGATCATCTTTAATCCTTATGCGCTCGTGCTGAAAGCCCAACTAGCCTAGTTGATGGGAAATCTTTAGATGAGCATGCTCATTTTGTGCATCACCATTTGTCAGAAAAAAGGGAGACTCTTATGAAGTCAAATAAACAGATTGCTATGTTATGCTTGGAATCTTTGTGAAATTTGTGATTTTACTTGTTGCTCTAAGAACCCTAAAAAACACCTTCCCTACCTATGTGAGTTTAATGATAATGAAATCTTATCTTCTTATGCAAAGGGTGTTTATAGTTACTATGATATCGAACAAATTGAAGAATTTGTTGCTTTTAAGGGTGCTTATGAAATTGCTTCTTTGATTGAAAAGTATGATATTACTCTCTACGAATCTGAAAATTTTGACATACTTAAATATTGCTATGAAAACTATGCTCATAATGTCTATGTCAAAGAATTTATTGAGAGAATGACCGTTGCTTTGGAAGGAAATAATAATATGCATGAATCTATAGATAATAATGATTCCGATGATTTGATTGAAATATCCCTTGATGAACATGATGCTTGCTATTCTTGTGGCCATGATGCCAATATTTATGAAGACGAATTTGCTATAGTTCCTTATGTTAAAAATGAGATTGTTGCTATTGCACCCATGCTTGATAGCTCCCTCGATGAAAAGCATGATTTCAATGATTTTACTATAAACTCTCTTGATCTCAATTGTGCTAATAATATGCAAAACCCTAAGCTTGGGGATGCTAGTTTTACTATGTCTACTACTTGTTGCAATGATCGTGATTGGGGTGATTCTTCTTTTGATCTTGAAAATTTATTTAAGCCCCATGATGAATATGAGATCAATAATATTGTTTGCAATAATATTGAAAGTGGGTTTGGAAGAGTGTCAACTTTAGATCCCACATATTTGGAGAATATTCAATCTTGTGAAATTTTTGATAAAAGTGGGTTTGGAGAGGTCATGACTTTTGTTAATGTTAATTCCACTATTTCGGAAGAGTGTCAACTTCGCATGCATGTGGATCGTGTTGAAAATATTTTGTTGAATTTTCTTATGATCCCACATGTAATTATTATGAGAGAGGAAAATATGGTCGTAGAAAGTTTCATGATAATAAATTACCTCTCGTTATGTTGAGATTGCTATTGTTTCTTTCCGCTTCCTTGCATATGCTAGTTTTTGCTTGCTATGATGATTTGTTTGCCTATAAGATGCCTATTCATAGGAAGTATGTTAGACTTAGATGTGTGTGTCACGTGTTTTATGATGCTCTCTATATGCTTCAATTCTTGTCTTTCACGTGATCATCATTGAAATTTTAATGCCTAGCTAGGGGCGTTAAACGATAGCGCTTGTTGGGAGGCAATCCAATTTTATTTTTGTTTTTTTGTTTTTTTTCTGTTTAGGAATAAATAACCCATCTACCTTCTGTTTAGATGTGGTTTTGTGCTTTACTTAGTGTTTGTGCCAAGTTAGACCTATAGGATCTTCTTGGATAATAGTTATTTGATCTTGCTGTAGTTTCCAGAAACTTTCTGTTCACGAAAACAATTGTTAAAAATCACCAGAACGTGATAAAATACTGATTCCAATAGCTTATGATCAATAAACAAATTTTCTAGGTGTTCCTATTTTGGTAGATTTTTTGCAGTTCCAGAAGTTTGCGTTAGTTATAGATTACTACAGACTGTTCTGTTTTTGACAGATTCTGTTTTTCGTGTGTTGTTTGCTTATTTTGATGAATCTATGGCTAGTAAAATAGTTTATAATCCATAGAGAAGTTTGAATAAAGTAGGTTTAACACCAATATAAATAAAGAATGAGTTCATTACAGTACCTTGAAGTGGTATTTTGTTTTCTTTCTCTAACAGAGCTCACGAGATTTTTATTGAGTTTTGTGTTGTGAAGTTTTCAAGTTTTGGGTGAAATCTTTTGATGGATTATGGAACAAGGAGTGGCAAGAGCCTAAGCTTGGGGATGCCCATGGCACCCCCAAGATAATCCAAGGACACCAAAAAGTCAAAGCTTGGGGATGCCCCGGAAGGCATCCCCTCTTTCGTCTACTTCCATCGGTAATTTTACTTGGAGCTATATTTTTATTCACCAACATGATATGTGTTTTGCTTGGAGCGTCTTGTATTATTTGTGTCTTTGTTTGTTAGTGTGCCACAATCATCCTTGCTGTACACACCTTTTGAGAGAGCCATACATGAATTGGAATTTGATAGAATACTCTATGTGCTTCACTTATATATTTTGAGCTATGTAGTTTTGCTCTATGTACTTCACTTATATCTGTTGAGCGTTATAATTTTGCTCTATGTGCTTCACTTAGATCTTTTAGAGCACGGTGGTGGATTTGTTTTAAAGAAACTATTGATCTCTCATGCTTCACTTAGATTATTTTGAGAGTTCTTAATAGCATGGTAATTTGCTTAATAATAATATGCTTGGTATTCAAGATTTGTGAAACTTTCTTTTGAGTGCGTTGAATGCTAAGAAACACTAGTAGAAAAAGGGTCAAACGTGAAGCACATTAGTGCCGGTTTGAATTAGAGCCGGCACTAATGTGTACATTAGTGCCGGTTCGTGGCGGCGATCAATAGTACCGGTTCATGGCGAACCTTTAGTACCGGTTCATGCCACGAACCGGTACTAAAGAGGCTGTGTCAGCCTGCGGTCAGGCTATGGCCCCACCATCACCATTTAGTGCCGGTTCGTACCACGAACCGGTACTAATGAGGTTATGGCAAGCTGTTTTTAGTCCCACCTCGCCAAGAGAGAGGCAGTATGAGCAGTTTATAAGCCATGAGTGCACAGACAATGACGAAGAGTTGCAATGCTCATCTACATGTTGATTAGCTTCAACCCTTGCGGAATAGCATAGATTGCACTGAGCTATGTGCAGTGCAGTCTACACTATTCCGAATGGCTTGAAGCAAATTAACCAGCATTGCACCTCTTTTTTATTTTTAATAACTTATTTAAACTCCGAACTTCTTTTGTGTTCAGTATGCAGCATTTAAAGCGACATCATCAATTTCCAACATGTTCTGACATCATTTGTTGTTTTTCGGTCATTTACCTAATTGTTTAGAGAGCTAAATGACCGTGAAATTGAAAATCACTACAAAATGAATCCTGTAAATGTTGAAACTTGGCATGGTATCATCATATCACCCGCATAGCATGCGCGAAAGAGTAGAGAGGGTCACGGCAAAAAACTGGACGCACTTCGTGTACAAACTGGACATACTCTTTCCGAGTATCAGGGTTTCGGACGAGAACTCATCTGTTACATGGCCACTTCAATATTTTTTAAACTTATTTAAACTCCAGACTTCTTTTGTGTTCAATATGCAGCATTTAAAGCAACATCATCAATTTTCAGCATGTTCTGACATCATTTGTTGTTTTTCGGTCATTTACCTAATTGTTTAGAGAGCTAAATGACCGTGAAATTGAAAATCACTACAAAATGAATCCTGAAAATGTTGAAACTTGGCATGGTATCATCATATCACCCACATAGCATGCGCGAAAGAGTAGAGAGGGTCACGGCAAAAACTGGACGCACTTCGTGTACAAACTGGACATACTCTTTCCGAGTATCAGGGTTTCGGACAAGAACTCATCTGTTACATGGCCACCTCAATGTTTTTTAAACTTATTTGAACTCCGGACTTCTTTTGTTTTCAGTATGCAGCATTTAAAGCGACGTCGTCAATTTCCAACATGTTCTGACATCATTTGTTGTTTTTCGGTCATTTACTTAATTGTTTAGAGAGCTAAATGACCGTGAAATTGAAAATCACTACAAAATGAATCCTGAAAATGTTGAAACTTGGCATGGTATCATCATATCACCCGCATAGCATGCGCAAAAGAGT
This sequence comes from Triticum dicoccoides, assembly GCF_002162155.2. Classification (NCBI taxonomy): domain Eukaryota; kingdom Viridiplantae; phylum Streptophyta; class Magnoliopsida; order Poales; family Poaceae; genus Triticum; species Triticum dicoccoides. The sequence goes on along the minus strand of NC_041388.1, from coordinate 7,664,240 downwards.
AGAGAGGGTCACGGCAAAAACTGGACGCACTTCGTGTACAAACTGGACAAACTCTTTCCGAGTATCACTACAACTTTCACCGAAGCCCAGAGTGGGTACTAATGTGCATCCCACCAATCAGGAAGAATCACACGGATCGTGTGTTTCTTTCTAGATCTTGCGAGTCGTTGGATCAAGGGTGTGTTTCTTCCTAGCTCATGTGAGTCGTTGGATCGAAACTACCACAATCACTTTGTGAGCCAGACGACCCTATATATAGCCCACCTCTCGCCTTCCCTGCATAAGTCTTTCAGTTCGTCGACTACATACATCTACCAGTTCATCGACTGCATACATCTACCAGTTCATCGACTGAATACAAATCATTCGGATTCGCCATCATACGTCCAACCGTGCATTTGATATGCATATATATGCATCACGAGCCACGGTTGGGCTGTATGATGGCGATACCGATTGGTTTGTTCTAGATCTGACATAAAAGGTTTGATACAACTTCTTTTTTGTGACATACGAGCTATCTCTCCTCCTACCTATTTTAGTTACACAACTACCTATTTGTGCCAAATTTTCACTTTTGTTGTTGCTCTTGCATCATAAGCATCCATGTTAACTGGACAAACTCTTTCGGAGTATCAGGGTTTCGGACTATGCAAAAATAAATAATGCAGAAAATAAAAAACTATACAAAAAAATTACTCAAAAATAAATAGAAGAAAATAAATAATGCAGAAAAGAAAAAACTATATAAAAAACTACTCAAAAATAAATAAAAGAAAATAAGTAATGCAGAAAAGAAAAAACTATATAAAAAATTTGTTGGCGCACAGCCCTGTGGGTCTACCAGACCTAGGGTGTGCAAATGCAGGCCCAGAAGGGCCAGCAGACTCACAGGGCAGCGCGCCCTAATTAATTAGGCCCAGAAGCCTGCTATATAGAGGAGTTCGAAGAGGTAGCCGCGGCTGGGTTTATAAACCAGTGCGGCTGCCATTCGCCGGGCGAGGTGGGACTAAACTTTGGGGTGGCAGCGCAAGGCCTTTAGTACCGGTTGGTGGCTCCAACCGGTACTAAAGGCCCCCCTTTAGTACCGGTTGGTGGCTCCAGCCGGTACTAAAAGCCTTCGTTTCCCGCCGCTTGGCCTGGCGAAAATAGGCCTTTAGTACCAGTTGGAGCCATGAACCGGTACTAAAGGCCAATCCTATATATATAGCACTTACAAAAATTTCAGTTTCAACTCCCCACTTCGTCTCCAACCTCCGCCGCGCGCGCCGCTCGATCCCGTCGTCGCCGCCCGTCGCCCGTACCATCGTCCGTCGTCATCGTCGCTGTCCCCGCCGCCGCCCGTCGTCGTCATCGTCTTGCGCTGCCGCCCTGAACGCCGCCGCCGTCCGTCGTCATTGCCACGGCCGTACGTCTCTCTCTCGCTCCCGCACACACATACACACACATACATACACACACACACACACACACACCGGCGCCCCCACCCCGTACGCCGGCGCCCCCGCTCGTACGTACGGGGCGGCGGCGTACGGGGCCGCACACACACACATATACCACACACACACGCATACACACACATACACACATACGTACACACATATACGTATATATACACACATGCATACACACACACATACACACACACATACACATTTTTTTACTTATTTTCTGGTTTTTTAGAAAAGTTAATTAGATGATCGAATGTTAGATTAATGTCGAATGTTAGATGAATTAGCTAGCTAGATAGAAAAATTGTCGAACTAGAGATTAGAACTAGTTGAATAATTAATATAACTAGTTTATTTTTAGTAAGAAAATTTAGGTATAAGAGATTAGAACTAGTTGAATAATTAATATAACTAGTTTATTTTTAATAAGAAAATTTAGGTATATGAGATTAGAACTAGTTGAATAATTAATATAACTAGTTTATTTTTAGTAAGAAAATTTAGGTATATCAGATTAGAACTAGTTGAATAATTAATATAACTAGTTTATTTTTAATAAGAAAATTTAGGTATATGAGATTAGAACTAGTTGAATAATTAATATAACTAGTTTATTTTTAGTAAGAAAATTTAGGTATATGAGATTAGAACTAGTTGAATAATTAATATAACTAGTTTATTTTTAGTAAGAAAATTTAGGTATATGAGATTTGATGATCTAATTAAAATATTATTTGTTAATGAGTTTTTCTGTTTATTTAATTTTTTATATATTTTGAGTTTATATAAATGTTAGATTAATGTCGAATGTTAGACGAATTAGATAGAAAAGTTAAATATATAGTAATGTCAATTGAATATATAGTTAGATATATTAATGTCAAATGGTAGATGAATATATATTTGGCTAGATATAGGTGTTTAATGTTTCACCTATATGAACATAGGAAATGTCATCTGACGACGAAAAAGATTTTATTATGTGCGAACACTGCGAAGACCAGCGCGACCTGTGCGACCAAAATTTCCTTGTTGATGGTAGGCGCTTCAGCATCAAGCTGGATGAGACATTCCAAGTTGATACAGTAAGTCACTTTGTCAATTATTATTTGAATGCAAAACTTATGCTTCATTCGCTTCAACTTATAATTTTAAATTTTCACTATTCTACTAGCGCATCCCCTGCCATGCAAGAATTTTTGTCTTGGATAAGATAGGTTTCAGTGCTATAGATGATATGTAGGTAAAGAGAGTTTACTTGAAGACGCAACATGGGTATACTTTCAACGTCAAATTATATAATGGAGACACATACACCCATTTTGAATGCAAAACTTGGCAAGCACTATGCAAGGCTTATGCATTTGAGCCTGATATGGTTATCACCTTTGATATTCGTCCGGAAGATGATATTGAAGGTAATATAGACATCTGGGTCGATGTGCAAATGCCTCCAGTTCTACCATTTGGTGAGTTTTTCTCAACCATGCATGCATATGTTTATGTCTTTCATACAGTTTATCCAAAAATAGTTGACAACTAATTTGTATTGTCAGCATATTTCGGTTCAAGCAAACATGTCCGGCGCTTGGTAGATAGGACCTACTACTGCCCCGGGGCTCAACTAAAATGTGAGGAGATAAGTCATTATGTTTCATGGCTTGAGGATCTTAATACTGTCAAGACAATTTTTTTTCCTAAACTTAGAAATGTTAGTACTCAAAACGTGCGACCAATGGTGATCGTATTGAACTACGGTCACATCTATAATCAAAAGATGGTAAGATTTTAAAATATTTGTCCTTAATTAGTGCATCTTTTGCATACATTATTTTTGAAGCTAAACTTTCATTGGTTAGTATATTAATTACTATACGATGTTGTTCAACAGAGACTTTCGATGACAGTTGTGCCTCAGTGGATCGAGACAAAAGGTCGCATGTCAATGGTTAGCTTACGACCAAGATTTCCAACATTGCACATGAGTGCATTCAGGATTTCTGAAAGCGAAGAATGCTTAATAGTGAAAGATTGGAGCAAAATTGTTAATGATCGCAGAGAAGTACTAGGGGGCAGTAAGGAGAAGCGCAACCCAAGATTAGGAGACAGATTCATCTGCATGCTCCAGTATGATGAATCAAGAGAGCTATACATATTCTATGCTATTCTACCTGAGAGGGAGCAGCAGGATCAGTAGCTACTAGTTCATGCTCTTAATTAGTACTTGTCTCATGTCCGTGTCCTGAACTTTGATGTTGGTGATGATTATGTTGAACTTGATGATATATTTGCTTCTGTTACAAAGTGAATGTTTCCTCTTTAAGCTAGCCAGAGTTGATGATGATTAGATAGCTAGCGGTAATGACTATGATGATTAAATAGTGGTAATTAGACGACTACGATGATTTTTAGCTAGCTAGAGTTTATTTATTTATTAATATGCGATGATGATGATGATGATGATGATGACGACTACAACTCATTATAACATAAAACAATCCTAAATTAAATTGATAACACAAATTTAATTGAAAAATACAAAATAAAACAAAAACCCACAACCATTTAGTACCGGTTGGTGTTACCAACCGGTACTAAAGGGCTCCCGGCCCCCGGAGCTGGCTCGTGCCACGTGGTTGCCCTTTAGCACCGGTTCGTGCTGAACCGGTACTAAAGGGGGGGCCTTTAGTGCCGAAATTTTAGTGCTGGTTCCTGAACCGGCACTAAAGGGCCTTATGAACCGGTGCTATTGCCCGGTTCTGCACTAGTGAAAAGATTGATGTTTGATAATTGTTTTGAGATATGAAGATGGTGATATTAGAGTCATGCTAGTTGATTAGTTGTGAATTCAAAGAATACTTGTGTTGAAGTTTGTGATTCCCGTAGCATGCAAGTATGGTGAACCGTTATGTGATGAAGTCGGAGCATGATTTATTTATCTTCCTTATGAGTGGCGGTCGGGGACGAGCGATGGTCTTTTCCTACCAATCTATCCCCCTAGGAGCATGCGCGTAATACTTTGCTTTGATAACTTCTAGATTTTTGCAATAAGTATATGAGTTCTTTATGACTAATGTTGAGTCCATGGATTATACGCACTTTTTCCCATCCTTCCACCATTGCTAGCCTCTCTAATACCGCGCACTTTTCGCCGGTATCGTACACCCACCATATACCTTCCTCAAAACAGCCACCATACCTACCTATCATGGCATTTCCATAGCCATTCCAAGATATATTGCAATGCAACTTTCCACCGTTCCGTTTATTATGACACGCTCCATCATTGTCATATTGCTAGCATGATCATGAAGTTGACATCGTATTTGTGGCAAAGCCACCGTTCATAATTCTTTCATACATGTCACTCTTGATTCATTGCATATCCCGGTACACTGCCGGAGGCATTCATATAGAGTCATATTTTGTTCTAAGTATCGAGTTGTAATTGCTGAGTTGTAAGAAAAATAAAAGTGTGATGATCATCAATTTTTAGAGCATTGTCCCAAGTGAGGAAAGAATGATGGAGACTATGATTCCCCCATAAGTCGGGATGGGACTCCGGACAAAAAAAAAGAAAAAAAAGAAAAAAAAGAGGCCATAAAAAAAGAGAAAAGGCCCAAATAAGAAAAATGAGAGAAAAAGAGAGAAGGGACAATGCTACTATCCTTTTACCACACTTGTGCTTCAAAGTAGCACCATGATCTTCATGATAGAGAGTCTCTCATTTTGTCACTTTCATATACTAGTGGGAATTTTGCATTATAGAACTTGGCTTGTATATTCCAATGATGGGCTTCATCAAAATTGCCCTAGGTCTTCATGAGCAAGCGAGGTGGATGCACACCCACTTAGTTTCTTTTGTTGAGCTTTCATATACTTATAGCTCTAGTGCATCCGTTGCATGGCAATCCCTACTCACTCACATTGATATCTATTGATGGGCATCTCCATAGCCCGTTGATACGCCTAGTTGATGTGAGACTATCTTCCCCTCTTTTTGTCTTCTCCACAACCACCATTCTATTCCACATATAGTGCTATATCCATGGCTCACGCTCATGTATTGCGCGCAGATCGAAAAAGTTTTGAAAATGTTAAAGTGTGAAACAATTGCTTGGCTTGTCATCGGGGTTGTGCATGATTTAAATACTTTGCATGGTGAAGATAGAGCATAGCCAGACTATATGATTTTGTAGGGATAACTTTCTTTGGCCATGTTATTTTGAGAAGACATAATTGCTTTGTTAGTATGCTTGAAGTATTATTATTTTTTATGTCAATATGAACTTTTGTCTTGAATCTTTCGAATCTGAATATTCATATCACAATTAAGAAGATTTGCATTGAAATTATGTCAAGTAGCACTCCGCATCAAAATTCTCTTTTTATCATTTACCTACTCAAGGACGAGCAGGAATTAAGCTTGGGGATGCCTGATACGTCTCCAACGTATCTATAATTTTTTATTGCTCCATGCTATATTATCTACTATTTTGGACCATATTGGGCTTAATTTTCCACTTTTATATTATTTTTGGGACTAACCTATTAATCGGAGGCCCAGCCCAGAATTGTTGTTTTTTGCCTATTTCAGTGTTTCGAAGAAACGAAATATCAAACAGAGTCCAAACAGAATGAAACCTTCAGGAACGTGATTTTCTCACCGAACATGATCCAGGAGACTTGGACCCTACTCCAAGGGAGCCAAGAGGCAGTCACGAGGGTGTGGGGGACGCCCCCCTTAGGGCGCCCCCCCTGCCTTGTGGGCCCCTCGAAGCTCCACCGACGTACTCCTTCCTGCTATATATAGCAACGTACCCCCAAACGATTAGAGACGGAGCCAAAAACCTAATTCCACCGCCGCAACTTTCTGTATCCATGAGATCCCATCTTGGGGCCTGTTCTGGAGCTCCGTCGGAGAGGGCCGTCATCACGGAGGGCTTCTACATCATCATAGCCCCTCCGATGAAGTGTGAGTAGTTTACCTCAGACCTTTAGGTCCATAGTTAGTAGCTAGATGGCTTCTTCTCTCTTTTTGGATCTCAATACAATGTTCTCCCCCTCTCTCATGGAGATCTATTCGATGTAATCTTCTTCTTTTTGCTGTGTGTTTGTTGAGACCGATGAATTGTGGGTTTATTATCAAGTCTATCTATGAATAATATTTGAATCTTCTCTGAATTCTTTTATGTATGGTTGGTTACCTTTGCAAGTCTCTTCGAATTATCAGTTTGGTTTGGCCTACTAGATTGGTTTTTCTTGCCGTGGGAGAAGTGCTTAGCTTTGGGTTCGATCTTGCGGTGTCCTTTCCCAATGACAGAAGGGGCAGCAAGGCACGTATTGCATCGTTGCCATCGAGGATAACAAGATGGGGTTTATTTCATATTGCATGAAGTTATCTCTCTACATCATGTCATCTTGCTTAAGGCGTTACTCTGTTTTAACTTAATACTCTAGATGCATGCCGGATAGCGGTCGATGAGTGGAGTAATATAGTAGATGCAGGCAGGAGTCGGTCTACTTGTCTCGGACGTGATGCCTATATACATGATCATACCTAGATATTCTCATAACTATGCTCAATTCTGTCAATTGCTCTACAGTAATTTGTTCACCAACCGAAGAATACTTATGCTCTTAAGAGAAGCCACTAGTGAAACCTATGGCCCCCGGGTCTATTCTCATCATATCAATCTCCATCACTTTAATCTTGCTTTGCTTTTTTACTTTGCCTTTTAGTTTTCACTTTGCATCTCTATACCAAAAATACCAAAAATATTATCTATCATCTCTATCAGATCTCACTCTCGTAAGTGAATGTGAAGGGATTGACAACCCCTAATCGTGTTGGTTGCGAGTAGCTATCGTTTTGTGCAAGTACGAGGGACTTGAGCGTGGTCTCCTACTCGATTGATACCTTGGTTCTCAAAAACTGAGGGAAATACTTACGCTACTCTGCTGCATTATCCTTTCCTCTTCGGGGAAATCCAACGCAAGCTCAAGAGGTAGCACTTGTGCGGTCGCGTCCGCGTCCGGCTACGCTGCTATTGCGTCGCGAGAGGTTACTTGAGCGAGGGCGGCGAGCTCGAGCTTCATCCCTGAAGACAAGCTCTCCCGCAAAGCGTTCACACTTGCGGTCATGGCGGATGTGGTCCCAGGTAGGAGGACGATGCGCTATGGTGTGGAGGTTAGCTGGGCGTTGCCGCTTGAAGTAGCGCATTCCGGTGAGGCCAAGCGTCCGGGTGCGTCATTAAGTCGCCGGAGTTGGTTCCTCAGGCACCGAGCCTCTTAACGACGACATACGAACGGACGACATGAATGCGGGCAGCTGGCGCCGGATGGGAACGCACCGTGCGACGGCGCAAGGGACGAGGGTTTTGGTGTGCCAGGGTAGTCAGCTGCGGTCGTGGCAACGTTGGAGATGCCATTTGCTCACATGCGATCCCCGCATGTCATTGAAAAAGCAAGACGACCGGCATGGTCTCAGGTCCAGAGGATGTAGTTGGCCGCGCTACACCACTCCACGGATGCGTCGCGGCGCCCCGTGCATCCTCGACGAGCCGGGTGTTGGGGTGTGTTTGGATTGTGGCCAAAGTGCACCTTACCAAAATTTTGGTCATGACCCAAATATTGGTCTTTGTTTGGATGGTTGCCATTTTTTTGTTATGCCAATGAACTCTAGCCAACTCTAGTTCATTTTTCTTGCCAATGTCGGCCAAATCATGGGCAACCAATACCTTAACCAAAATTTTGGTCATGACCCAAAGATTGGTCTTTGTTCGGATGGTTGCCATTACTTTGGCATGCCAATGAACTCTAGCCAACTCTAGTTCATTTTTCTTGCCAATGTCGGCCAAATCATGGGCAACCAATACCTCAACCAAAATTTTGCCTACCCAATGCTTTGATGGGGCAACCTTGGGCACAAACCAACCATACCGTTGGTCATGCCACAGCACTAACGCCACCCTCGGCACACTGAAACCGACCGTGTCTAGCGACGATATGAGCGTGTCGCTCACCGCGGTCACCGTGTCCAGAGGCGGTGCTGGAGCTGCGCCCCGTTGTTGGCCCCAACGACCCACATGAACGGTTGTCGATGGTGAGGAGGTCGTGGGCCAGCTCCTCCATTGGACTAGTCTGTGCTATGTCGTCCCGACGGGTGTGCCCCACATGTCGGTTTCCCTGTTTTCCCGGCCATATTTGAGCGTCAGTGCTCCACGTTGCGCATTAGGCCTTTCACTATGTAGGCCAAGCAAGACAACTTATTGTTTATTTGAGCTGTTCAAGTATAATCATGTGGCGTTTTCTTATTTCTCATTCCTCTCCAACCCTCTTCTCCATCGATCATGTCGCCCTCCAGTTGAGTCCATCCTCCCGCATGCCTCATTTGAACATTCCGCCGAGTATCATTCGCATGTACCCACCCTAGTCCTCTTTTAATAGATCTCCGGACCCCGAGATGAAATCGAGAGGGAACGAGTGGGGGCACGTGATACCTAAGGTGGATTCAAAATTTTGAACCGGTGATCATAGCACCCGCAAATCATATATAAAGGGTATCCAATGTTCGTTTTGTTTTTGAATGTACAATATACTCCCTCCTATCCTTTCTAGTTTACATATAAGTTTTATGTGTAGTCAAAGTATCTCTACTTTGATCAAAAAGGTATCAACATTCAACAACGCCCAATCAATATTGTTAGATTCGTACGTACTCCTAGATTTGTACTCGAGATGGTTTCCAATTTGAGTATTGACAAGATTAATAGTACATGAGATGTATAATGTGAAAATTATATCACTGGAAACTCCTTTCACATACGAATTTGACCGTATGCTTTGTGTAAGTTGCATGTCATATATTATTACTCTAAAATTTGGTCAAAGTTAGCCTAAAAAAACACATTAGACCCTGTATGCTTTGTGTAAGTTGCATGTCATATATTATTACTCTAACATTTCTGTAAGTTGCATGTCATATATTATTACTCTAACATTTGGTCAAAGTAGTATAGTGGAAGTGGATCCTCTGACGTAGGTATCCCTACCTTACCCTCCCTTTCGGTCACTTACTGGCGGACCCCATGCTTGCTAGGCCCCGCAGGTCAGTTACTCAATGGGTTCGGCCACGTCAGGGGATCCTCATCCGTAGTATACTCCCTCTGTTTTTATTTACTCCGCATAAAACGGAGGGAGTGGTGGTATAATAAATGACGCAGGCGGGGGAGGGGGAGGGACGTCGGTTTGCTCTCAACTGCGGTCCCACAAGTGAGCGAAAACGCAAGACGAAGCGCGTTCCATTCGTTGAGCGACGTGGAGGGTCCAGCATGCCGGGCTGCAACGCGAACGCGACAAGAGCGATGTACAGTCAAAACCGATTGACCGGTCGTCACCCGAACCACTATTCACACCAGAACCTTCGCTGCTTGGCCTACGCCAGCCACTGCCTTAAAACCACACCAAACCTCCAGCCCATTCCCCCACCTTTTGATCCCCTAGCTCACATCAAGCGTCCCCTAGTTCGCCGGAAAGCCATGGTGCGCCGCAAGATCACTTACTACAAGATGCTGACGCCGGAGCGCCGCGCAGAAATCGCGGCGGCGGTCGGTGCTACCTCTTGAGCACTGCGTTGGATTTCCCCGAAGAGGAGAGGATGATGCAACAAAGTAGCGTAAGTATTTCCCTCAGTTTTTGAGAACCAAGGTATCAATCCAGTAGGAGGCTACACGCAAGTCCCTTGTACCTACACAAAACAATAGCTCAACGCAACCAACACGATTAGGGGTTGTCAATCCCTTCACGGTCACTTACGGGAGTGAGATCTGATAGAGATGATAGATAATATTTTTGGTATTTTTGGTATAGAGATGCAAAGTGAAAAGTAAAAGGCAAAGTAAAAAAGCAAAGCAATAATAAAGTGATGGAGATTGATATGATGGGAATAGACCCGGGGGCCATAGGTTTCACTAGTGGCTTCTCTCAAGAGCATAAGTAGCTTACGCTTAACATAATCTTGAACAATTCATACTATAAATGCAATGTCTAGTTAACAGATAAAATCTGCATGCAAGACAGGATATATCAAACAGCTACTACATGTTGCAAACTTACAAGTCCCTTTCCGCTGCAACATTTCATTGTTTCCTTACTTGTTTCATATTTACTACCTTGGAACCCTGGCACAGTAGTAATGGTGCAAGGATACTATAGAAATGATTCCAATGTCTCGAGACTGACCTGCTGGACACGAATTCCTCATGTCGGGGGTTGGGTGCGACATATGCCAAAGGATGGCTTATCATGGTGGGGGCGAGTAGAACGTCGCCGGTGCCTGAAAGCGGGATGAGGCGTAGACATGCATGCCGGCGAATCTTACCCAGCTTCAGGGCTCTCCGAGGAGATATTACCCCTACTACTACTCTGCGGGGTCTCCGCATGATCATTATGGCAAAGTGTGTACAAGGTTGCTCCTTGAGCTGTTTCCTGGAGGTAGGAGAAGGCAAGGCTAGCTCTCTCCCCCTGGTGTTCTCTGGTCTAGAGCTAAAAGAATTGAACCCTTTGCATGGGTGCCCCATGGGGTTTATATAGGCCTACCCCCCGGGGGTACAATGGTAATCCAGCTGGGCACGGGTCCCAGCCGTTTGTCTCTCAGGTCGCCGTCTCCTTCGCTGATTACTGGGGCCCGCCGACTGGTGGGCCCTGCTGACTGGTCTGGTACGGAGCCGACAGGCCTTGTCCGCCATGGGCGGGTCTTGCCGGCTGCGGTTACTGTATCCATGCTTCTAGTGACGCTGGCTTGGTCATGGGGCCATGGCAACAGTGCCGCCGCCTGACGGGCGATCACTGTTGCCATTCCCCGTCTTGTCTGGTTAATGGCGTGCGGGGCCCGTGGGAGGAGCTGGCCGACTCTCGGAGGCCGACTCCCACGGGGTCCGTCTTGTGGCGCTCTCGCCATCTTCCGTTCCCCCGCTGGCCAGTGGGGCCCGCCGTCTCTGGGTCGTATAGGCAGGCCGACGTGGGCACAGGGTTCAGCCCACTGGGGCTGATGTCAGGGCTGGCATGGCAACAGTACCGCGTTGGACGGAGATCTCCGTTGGTACGGCGCACTGTGGCCATGCCTGCCCTTGGTAAGGGGCGGGCGTGGCTCGTACTGAGGCCACGCCCCGTCCCATCCCTCCTCACGAGGGCATGAGGTGGTTGGAGTCGTGGGCCGACTCCCTACGGCCGGCTTCTCTGGAAGCCGCCGGTCTGGAGTCGGCTCATCTTGTAGTCGCCCCTGGGACTCGGCCGCGAGTGGGTAGTCGGCCGCGCTACCGCCGACTCCCAAAGGCGGCCCTCCGTCTTGGGGCTCCTGAGGGGCGAAGCCGGCCCCGATGTCTTGAAAGGTTCTGGGCCTCGGGTTAGCCTACCCGTGGCCCATTACTCCGACAGTAGTCCCCGAAGCTGGTGAGGCGCCGAGGGAGACATGCCGAGGAGCCTCAACAGTTTCTTCCTTCTGGTGGCTGGATCTGGGCCTCGCCCGCCGTCTTCCTTCAAGCCGACTATTGGGAGGCGATCCTGCTCAGGCCGTCTCCACCAAGCCGACTATCGGGGGGCGGACTCGTCGAAGGTCGTCTCGTTCCTTAAAGAGTTTTGAAAGTCACAACGGGATTTAGACGGCGTGTCTGATAAGCTTCCCGGCAGCCGCCCGTTGCGGACCAGCCGGGCGGCACCACATGGCCGGGCCAGTCTACCTGCCCACGCGCGCAACGGGACAGGCCCGCAGGCGGGGCCCGCCACTACCGCGCCTCGGCCTTTGAACGGATCCGTTGCGGCCGTGCGGACAGTTGGGATTCCCGCGCAGTAACTGCGCGCAGTAACTTCGTGTGGTAAGTCGTGGGGGTCATGGGGGCATGGGCGCAGTTAATCCCACGACGCCCCCTCGGCTTCTCAGCCTACATGCCTATAAGTAGGCGGAGGGAGCGGGGCGGCGAAGCACGCGCGCCCGCTCTCCCTTTGCTTCCCTTTGCGTCTTCTTCTTTCTTCTTCCTTCTGCTGCTGCTGCGCCGAACCTCGTCACGCTCGCAGCGATGAGCTCTTCTTCTGCTGCCGTGCCCGCCGTCGTGCGCTTCGGCGTGTGGGACAGCTCCGATGTTGACGACGAGCACATCGAGTTCCTCCACAAGACGCGTTGCCTCCCCGACGCGAACTTAGTGCGGGCCCGCGCCCCATCGGCGAAGGAGGTGTCGTCGGCCCCGGAGGAGGGCGAGCGGGTCGTGTTCCGCTCGCACTTCATGCGCGGCCTAGGGCTGCCGGCGAGCGGCTTCTTCCGCTCGTTCTTGGAGTTCCACGGCCTCCAGTCGCACCACCTCACCCCGAACACGGTGGTGCTGCTGGCTACCTTCGCCACCTTGTGCGAAGGCTTCCTCGGTGGCGAAGGCTTCCTCGGCGTTCTCCCCACCATCGAGCTGTGGGGGGAATTCTTCCAGTCCAAGCTCGGCACGCACGTCACCGGCGTGCCAGCCCAGTGCGGCGCCTACATCGCGATGCGGAGGTCGGTGGCCGACAACCCGTTCCCCGCCATCTTGCTGATTAAGTTGGTGAAGACGTGGCAGCGATCTTACTTCTACGTGAAGAACGTCGCCCCGGAAGGCGACTGGGTCAACCTGCCGCACTACAAAGCTGGCGCGCCAGCTGGAAGGCTCCCCAGCTGGTCCCACCGGGCCAAGACGCTGATTCCGGCCTGTGCCGCCACCGTCACGCGACTCTGAGTGCTGACGCAGTCGGAGGGTCTGACTGGGGCCGACTTGCTGGCTGCCTTCGTGGCGCGCTGAGTCCTCCCGCTCCAAGGCCGGCCTCATCTGATCTGTCAGATGAGCGGCCACCGGGACCCCAGTCGGATGTGCTCCAAAGACATGCCCCACGCGGAGGTGGCGGACACGGTGAATTATATCATGAACTGCGGTCTCTCGGAGGATTGGCAGTTCGGCATGGAGCCGTACTCGCGCGCCAACCCCCCACCGGTTGTAAGTTGTCTCTCTTCTTCTTCTATTTCCTTTTTGCAGCCAAATCCAACTCCTAATCTTTTTTAGTTTTTCGAATCAGAACCCTCTCGTCCAGCCCTCGGCCGGCACCGCGGGGCCAGCTCGCCAGTTTGTCCCCGACCGAGCGGAGAGCGATGTCGACGACCCCGACCTGGGGGCGGCGACGATGGAGGCCTATGCCGACGGAGGCGGCGGAGGGGAGGAAGGCGGCCTCAGGCCCTCGGCCACTTTTGCCGACTGGCCCGTTGATGATGATGGGGAAGTCGCCCCGCGCCACCAACCTAGAGCCGGCCACCACGGCGCGAGCTCGTCCGCCGCCTTGGGCGGTCTAGGCGGTGCGAGGAAGCGCCGGGCCGGGCTGAGTTCTATTGGCGTTCAAGGGGGCGGCCACCGTGACCAAGCGGGAAGAAGCGGTCGCGAAGGCCAACCGCTTCCGCAAGGAAGTGAAGAAGCCGCCACTAACCTCTGCGTAAGCGCTTCTGTCTTGTTTTTCTTCTGGTGGATTTTGTCTAAATATTTTACACGCTTTCCCTGTTCCAGAGCTCCTCTCACCCTTGGGAGGGTTACCGCCGCCTCCATCAAGGGGTCGGCAGAGACGTTCGCCACCACTCGGCGCATTGACCCCGCCGCCGACCTCCAGGAGGCGACGAAGTGGAATGCGCAGGAGAAGCGCGACGAGGAAGAAGCCACCCGCCGAGAGAAGGCGGAGGCCGAGACGGCGGCCGCCTCTGCCCAGAAGAGGCTGGATGAAGCCGAAGCCGTCGTCACGGCGAAACAGCAGGCCGAAGAAGCAGCGCCCCGCCAGTCGGCGTTGTTCGTCATCCCACTGAACTCGGTGCGGCCTTCAGATTTCGCGGAGCAGACTGGAGAAGCCGGCGGCGATCATCCCATCATGGAGAGGGAAGGCGGCGAGGCCTCCGAGTCGGACACGGTCGTGCCACCACCACCGCCGCCACCGCCGTCTGGGAGCGCGCGAGGCGAGCAGCCGGCGGACCCGCCAGTGCCGCCGACGACAAACGAAGCCGTGGCGAATCTGCTCCTCCAAGTCGCCTCGCCAACGCGCCGCCGTCTGGAGAAGGCGATTTCGGCGCCACGCCCCCTGGAGACCGGTGCAGCCAGCTCGGCCATCCCAGACGTCGAGGCAACGAGCGCCGCGCCCGTCGGGTGGGTGCGAGGAGGCGGCACGGGCCCGCTGAACCAGGCGCTCTTGGACGTCCAGGCGAAGCTGCGAGCGGAGGGCGACACCATCCAGAACTGCACCAAGGCGTATCTGGCGTCACGAGCAGCCGTCCGGGTATGCTTTTTCTGACTTTGTTTTTTTTCTTGTTCTTCTCTGTGGGGGCGCGCCAGCGCACCCACTGGGTGTAGTCCCCGAGTTCCCGACCGGCTGCTGAGCAGGCGGGTCGGAACTCCATTGGCGAGTTCCAAACACTTACTCTTGTTTGAAATGTTTAACACAGGATTACCACAACCTCCGGGTCACCGCCTTCAACCACAATGTTGAGGAGCTGGGCAAGCGGACCGCTGACTTGTCGGAGAGCCGGAGTGAGTTTTCCTTCTTCTTCGCGGGGGCGCGTTGGCGCACCCGCGGGCTGTAGTCCCTGAGATTCGGGCCGACTGCTGAGCAGTCGGGCCGGATCTTCCCAGCGACCTTCTTTGTTGACGACTTGCGTCTTTTTTCTTCTTTCTTCAGAGGCCAACACCGTTCTTCAGCAGCAGCTGGGCAAAGCCAACACCGCCTTGCGTGCCAAGGGGGTGGAGTGCAGCAAGCTCTCCACAGAGCGTGACCTGCTGGCTACATAGCTGGCGGAGCAGAAGGAGCTGCTCAAGAAGGCGCAGGAGGAGGCGAAGAAGAAAGAGACTGCGCTCCTGGCCGAGTTCGAGACCGAGCGCTCCTCCTGGACCGACAAGGAGGCAATGCTGACCTCCGGCTTTCATGAGATTGAGGATATCGTCGATGGTGAGTTTTCTTTACTCTCTTTCTTTGAGCCGCCGACCGCAGGTCGGGCCGACTCCTGATTTTCTGACTTGCTTCTTTTTCGTCTTGGCAGACTTCTTCCCGGGCCACACGCAAGCCGCCACTCAAGCCATCGAGGCCGATCGCGAGGCGCGGAGGGCAACTGGCGAGGAGGTTGCTGCCAATGCACCCCAGACCCTTGATGAGCAGCTTCTGAGCATCGAGGCTCGCCTGCGGCCACCGAATGCTGCGCTGGCTTCAACGTGTTGGCGCCTAGGCGATTGCTGCCTTGTGGCCAGACATGCGGATTCTGCGCTCTCCTGGCCGGACTGCCGACTGGCTGGAGGTCGCAGCCGGCCGTCTTAAGGCTTGGAAGGGCTCCTCGGCACGGGCTGGAGCGAGCCAGGCCTTGGAATTCACTAAGGCATGGTATCCAGACCTGGACCTGGACCAGCTGGCCACGCTCCGGGCAGAGGCCCAGCCGGAGCTGGCAGCCGTGGAAAACGCCCTTGTCAAGCGCGTCGCGGCGATCGCCGAGTACACCGATACTAGTGTCTTCATTCCTGAGCGGGCTGACGACGGCGAGGAGGCACCTCCGGAGTGGTTTGGGATGAACCCGGACTACGACGAGGACTCGGCGGAGGTGATCGGCTCCAGCGCCGAGGAGGGAGGCGAGGCGGAGGTCAGAGACGAGACGGAGGCGCCAGAAGACGGAGCGGACGATCAGCCTTAGCTCAACCGTGCCTCCAGCAACGAGCCGCGCCCAACCGAGCCGGCTGCCGCTGGAGGCGATCAAGCCGAGACTGCTCAGCCGGCCGCCCCAACGTCTGACACCGCCATTTCCTCCGAGCCTCCAAACCCGTCTGCTACTTCCTAGGCTGCTGCCTTGTTTTATCTTATCTGCTTTAACAGTCTTTGAAGAACTTGTTAATTCGCACAATTCCACCCGCGGGGTGTATTTTGAACTTCTGTTCGAAGATTCGGCCAAGGGCCTATGTTATGTAAATATTTATCTGGGTTCTATCGTTTCTTGCTTATTGCTCTCTTGGCTTTTTCCTTTGCCGCCTTCCCTTAATTGCCGTCTTTGCCAGTCGGACTAACTTGGATCTCCGTCTTCATGGAAGAGTCGGCTGTGGCGTACTTGTCTGCAATGATCAGCAGCTCATCCAGGGTCTCTGGCTCATCGCAGAGGAGCTTGTGCTTGAGGAGGGTGCCTTCTCTGCACCCGGCGGTGAAGTACTCGATGGCCTGCACCTCGTGGACGCCCTCGCAGGAGTTTTGGAGCTCGGCCCAACGCGTGAGGTAGTCGCGAGTTGATTCATTGGGGCCCTGCACGCACAAGGAGAGCTGGCGAGGCTTGGGAGGTCGCTTGTACGTGCTTGTGAAGTTGCGGACGAAAGCTTCGGGAGTCGACCCAGCTATTGATGCTGCGGGGCTTCAGGCTGTTCAACCATGTCTGGGCCGTGCCTTGGAGCATGAGTGAAACGTACTTCACGGCAACGGCTTGTTGCCGCTTGCTATGTCGACGGTCGTGGCATAGTCAACCAGCCAATCTTCCGGTTTCACGGAGCCGGTGTACTTGGGAGTATCTCTGGGAAGAGTGAACCCTTTGGGAAAGGGGTCATCTCGAATACGGGGGCCGAAACACGGCGGACCCAACTCATCCTCCTCTTCTAGCGCCAGGGATCGGTGGAGCCGATCAATCCGGTGACGCGCGTTGTTTTCTCCGACTCCCTCTCGGCGGCCGAGGCGGTCGCCGAGAGTCGGATGCTCAACGGGCGGCGGGAAGACTCGCCTTTCTCTGTGAGGTGGAGGAGGCAAATAGTCGTCCCGCCACTCCATTGCTCTTGGGCGGCCATCTTGGTCGCGCTCGATGGTGATGTGAGTCCGACTGCGACTGGCAGCCGGATCCTTGTCTTTCCTTCCGCGGACGCTGCCAGTCGGCGTCCGAGACGTCGCGCCTTGATCTCGGCAGGGTGGCAGGTCGTCGTTCTGTCGTTGCGGCGCCTCAGTGCGGCAGCCGGCCGCGTTCTGCGCGGCGGCCGCTTCGAGGAGTCGCTGGACTCGCTCCGTCATCAGGCGGCGCTCTTTGCCTTCGAGGTTGTCCAACTCGTCTGCCGCCGCCTGGGCGGCTCGGATGTTCTCCGCGGGCGTGCCGTACACGGGGCGATTGGCCCCGAACATGTTGGCAATGTCCGCGCTGCGTTGCCGGACCGCACCTAGGCGGCTAGGTCCCGTTGGGGCCGGCGAGCCGCCCACAGCGCGATCCATCTCACGCTGGTAGGCTTCTGACAAGCGTTTCATGCTTGCCAGCTTCTTCGTGCCTTCGACGAGCTGGAGGCGGCGAGCCTCCAGCGTCTCGGCGTCAGCGTCTTCTGGAATGGGCGCATCCAGGTCTTGCAGTGCCGCATCGAGCGGGTCGTGAGCCCCGCCGTTGGAGTGCGCGCCATGAGCGATGACGAGCACTTCTGTGACGGTGCTGCCGCCGCTCTCCGCGTGAGGGAGCGGCTCGTCGTAGACCACCATGTTGGTAGGGAACGCGTCGAGCGACGCGGTGTCGGAATCGACCAACATCAGGTCGGTGGAGCCTACGGACTCCAGGTCTGCGGCAGGCTTGCTAGCAACGTGGAGTTTGTCGAGGAGGCCCGCGAGAAGGCTCTCGGAGCCGCCGGTGCCTGCGTCGGATGCATGCTCGTCGGAGAGGCGAACCTCGCCGACAAGTTCGGTGAGGCAGCTGGCCGCGCAGGCGATCTTAGCGCCGTGCAGCACGTCGGCGCAAACCCCCTCTGGCGTGCCGGAATGGCTGTGCTCGCCAGGGAGGAAAAGGGTTCCCGTCCAGAGCAGGTCTCCGGACGACGGTGCACCTTGCCCCACGGTGGGCGCCACATGTCGGGGGTTGGGTGCGACATATGCCAAAGGATGGCTTATCATGGTGGGGGCGAGTAGAACGTCGCCGGTGCCTGGAAGCAGGATGAGGCGTAGACATGCACGCCGGCGAATCTTACCCAGCTTCAGGGCTCTCCGAGGAGATAATACCCCTACTGCTGCTCTGCGGGGTCTCCGCATGATCACTATGGCAAAGTGTGTACAAGGTTGCTCCTTGAGCTGTTTCCTGGAGGTAGGAGAAGGCAAGGCTAGCTCTCTCCCCCTGGTGTTCTCTGGTCTAGAGCTAAAAGAATCGAACCCTTTGCATGGGTGCCCCGGGGGGTTTATATAGGCCTACCCCCGGGGGTACAATGGTAATCCGGCTGGGCGCAGGTCCCAGCCGTCTGTCTCTCAGGTCGCCGTCTCCTCCGCCGACTACTGGGGCCCGCCGACTGGTAGGCCCCGCTGACTGTTCTGGTACGGAGCCGACAGGCCTTATCCGCTGCGGGCGGGTCTTGCCGGCTGCGGATTACTGTATCCATGCTTCTAGTGACGCTGGCTTGGTCATGGGGTCATGGCAACAGTGCCGCCGCCTGACGGGAGATCACTGTTGCCATTACCCGTCTTGTCTGGTTAATGGCGTGCGGGGCCCGTGGGAGGAGCTGGCCGACTCTCGGAGGCCGACTCCCACGGGGTCCGTCTTGTGGCGCTCTCGCCGTATTTCGTTCCCCCGCTGGCCAGCGGGGCCCGCCGTCTCTGGGTCGTACAGGCAGGCCGACATGGGCACAGGGTTCAGCCCACTGGGGCTGATGTCAGGGCTGGCATGACAACAGTGCCGCGCCGGACGGAGATCTCCGTTGGTACGGCGCACTGTGGCCATGCCTGCCCTTGGTAAGGGGCGGGCGTGGCTCGTACTGAGGCTACGCCCCGTCCCATCCCTCCTCACGAGGGCATGAGGTGTTTGGAGTCGTGGACCGACTCCATGCGGCCGGCTTCTCTGGAAGCCGCCGGTCTGGAGTCGGCTCATCTTGTAGTCGCCCCTGGGACTCGGCCGCGAGTGGGTAGTTGGCCGCGCTGCCGCCGACCCCCAGAGGCGGCCCTCCGTCTTGGGGCTCCTGAGGGGCGAAGCCGGCCCCGATGTCTTGAAAGGTTCTGGGCCTCGGGTTAGCCTACCCGTGGCCCATTACTCCGACACCTCGTATGAAGAATATTTAGCTCAAGGAGATCTCTTCAATCTAAAGCAAAAAGTGTTTCTCCAATGCCATCTCAATGGGTGCAAAAATGTGTGGTAATTCCAACACTCGCGAGGAATTGTGTTGATACTATGACACCGCTTGAATTACTTGAGAAAGAGCAACTTATCTTTGAGAAAAGTTAGGAATGGGCCATTGGTGCATTTGGTCACCAACTTGTCCAGAGTCCCCTCCTCACCGGCTGCCCATCGCCGCTGTTGCCACTGGCTGCTGTGCCGCGGTGGCGGCAACTACCCGCATGCCGAAGGTTGTGTGGGGTGGATTCATTTCTACTACATGTGCCGGGGGTGGCCTCACTCGACTGTGGCGATGACGGACTGCTCACCATCGTAGAGATGTCGGGGTGGCGGCCCCTGGGTGTGATAGAGGCAATTGGCTCCTCTCCTCGCTGTGTGTTGGGGGAGATGTGGTGGCCGCGGATCAGGGCATCTCTCGCCCAAATCTGGTTGTGGCGGCCATGGCAAAGCTCAGTGGTGCGGTGGCTGGCCGTGGATGGTGCGGAGACTACCCGTTAGCGCGGGAGGGTTGACTTGAGGGCTTGGCACTAGATCTAGTGCAGCCATGGTCGTTGGAAGGGGCCTAGCTGGTGCAGTCTTTAGTGGCGGTGCGGTTGTTGATGGCGTGGGTTGCTTCTGCTGCAGCAGCAAGGATAGTTGATGGCCGTGTGGCGGCGCCACGCTTGGATGTACGGAGTGGGGCTCCCATGGCACTGTGAGGAGTCGTGATGTTGTTGCCAGTTGTGAGTTGACAAAGCCTGCTTGATCGTTGTCGGTGGCAGTTTGGCCGGATTTGCAATGGTGACCATGGGTTTGGTGAGCTTCGGGTGAAAACCTAGGTCAACCTCGGCTGATGGCGACTTCGGCGGCATCCTAGGACGTCATTCTCTCCTTGGAGGCGTCCTAGCGAAGCCCCTTCACCTTCCTTGTCATCTTGGTCTTGAGTTCCCTGGGAGAAAGCTTTAGATTTGACCTTGGTCAAAGCGGGCATCGACGATGGTCCTTGTCACTTCCCCCTTGGGGGTGATGCCTTCGATGCCCGGTCTTGTCTTTAGGTGGTGGCTCATGCAGCTTTGTTAGCCTCATCGTCTGTTAGATGAGTGCCCAACCTGGGGGCCACTGTGATAGTCAGAGCGGCTGCTCTGGGTATTTCCTGTGTGAGGGTGTTGGCTTTGGTCGCTAGGGTGAGGAAGCTATCGACTAGGCTAGGACACAACCTCGGGGTTGGTGTGGACATCAGAGCGGTGGCTCTAGGATCCTAAGTAGGGTGGTAGGGTGTCGTCTCTTGTCACTTAGGTTGTGGTGTTGTTGGCTCGATTGGTGCGCACCTTTGGGGCTGGCGTGTGCGCTTGTCACAAGTGGTATTTCCATGCCATTCCAAGTAAATTTGCATGTGCCAACTCTAATTTTCAAAATAACTTTCCGTTTTATGTGCCCGTACCGCTAATGAAGCGCCAGGGGGTGGCCAATATTTTCCATGCTAGGCGGGTTATTCTAATGATGAGTTTTATTCATTTTTCATCACATGGGAGTGTGGCAGGTAATAGGGGATGCCCAGTCCTGAAATGAAAAATATGATGATAATAATAAATTCCTCGGAAAGTGTTGGTATGGAAGGCACCCGTGGATACGACTAGCCATGGATTGTGTACGAATGGTGAAAGGGAAATAAACTTTCTTTTATGTTTGGGAACTGCCTATGATTTGTCTAGCATGGAAGATATTAGGAATTCTTGGTCGTTTTCACTGACAGGAAAAGCATGCCTCTCAAAATAATTTTCCCTCAATTTAAGCCTTGAGCTCTGGCCCCTCTGCGAATCTGTGTTTCCCTCTACGAAGGGCCTATCTATTTACTTTTATGCTATTTTTATTTTTATTTTGAGTCTTCATCTTCTCTTACCACTACAAAAAAATACACTTCCGTGATGATACGTGTTTGTCACAGTAGGTCGCTTTTTTTGTCATGCATGTACATCCATGACAAGTTTATGACAGAATCAAGATAGTCATACATGTGCTGTCGTAGAAGTGTTCCATGACATTACCAAAATTATCATCACGGAAGTGTCCACTTCCATGACAATAAATCGCACGTCACAGAAGTGCTTTCGTCAAGGGTGACTGACACGTGGCATCCACCGTAACGGAACGTCGTTAAGCTATCGGGTCGGGTTTTGGATCCGATAACCCGTTAACAGCCCCGACCAATGGGGATTTTCCACGTGTAAAATCATCATTGGCTGGAGGAGACATGTGTCAACTCATCCAATGGGCGAGACGCGCCTATGATATGTTAACACGTGGACCGGCCCATCAAGTTTAAATGGGCCGGTCCAACTGAAGGCCCACAAGATTTTGCGGACCATAATGGGCCGGCCCAGCTAAAGGCCCACGAGATTTTGTGGACCATAATGGGCTGGCCTAGCTAAAGGCCCACAAGATTTTGCGGGCCATAATGGGCCGGCCCAGGTAAAGGCCCACAAGATTTTTTTGTGCCATAATGGGCCGGCCCAGGTAAAGCCCACAAGATTCTTGCGGGTCATAATGGGCCGGCCCAGCTAAAGGCCCACGATATTTCGCTGACATTAATGGGCCGTCCCAGCTGTAGGCCCACAAGATTTTGAGGACCCTAGTAGGCCGGCCCATTAACTGGCTGGCATGTTTTGGGCCAAATGCCGGCCCATATTTGATCCGGTCCATTAATGGCCTGCCACGCTCCAGGCCTAATAGTGGCCCATATGAGATCCGACCCGTTAAAAGCCTACCACGTTCTGGGCCAAATTACGGCCCAGATCAGGGCGGCCCTTTAAGAGGCTCTGGGCTCAATTATGGTCCATATCAGATTCGGCCCGTCAACTGGACACTATGCTTTTGGGCCCACTTTCTAAAGGCCCACTTAGTAATTCGGCTTGATATTAGTTTTGGCCTGTTAAGGGCCCGTTTAACATTTCGGCCCTATATTAATTTCGTCCTATTAAAAGCCCGTCATATAGTTGGGCCTAACTACGGCCCTGTTTGCATCCGGCCTGCTCGCAGCCGATATCTGATTGGGCCAAACAAGGACCGAGACAATTTTGGCCTGTTAAAAGCCCGTGATTTGATTCGCACAATCATGGGCCGGGGTTCATTTCGGGCTGCTGCGTAACTAGTATGAATTAAGAACAAACCTACTCTATACAATAAAGAAATTACGGCATAGTAACTTAGAATAAACCTACGCTATACAATAAAGGGTTTAAGGTATATTACATCCACTGGGCATCGAAGTTCGCCACCATGATCATAAAGCGCAACAAAGGAGCAGATTACAAAAAATGGGCACCATTGCAGCCTAGCAAAATAATACTGAACCGAGACCACTTCCAAGACAGTTCAACAAAGGTGAGCCTTGCGGGGGAACTGCTGCGCAGGCTGCTGAGCAAGGCTGTGAGACCGGCCTAGCATGTTGGTCATAGCTTCCAGGTGTAGCTGTTTAGCGATGATGTTCTCATTGGTGTTCTCCGCAATCTTTTTTAGAGATAGGACTTCAAGTCGAAGTTGAGTTGCAGAATGTCTTTCTGCTAGAACTTGCGACTGAATAAGTCGAACTGATTCAGACAACGAATTCTGTGAGCTTGTCTGACTGTTAGTGTCAAGTAACTTGAACACTGCATCAAGACAAGACTTTGGGGTTGTCTCTATCTTCAAGATGTTTTGCCTTCTTTGCTGCAATATATGTTGGGTTTGTCTCACAGCCTTCAGCAGACTTGTGCATGCCATCCGGCATATCACCCTGAAACAAAGCATAGAGATGACAGGTTTTCCACGTGTATAAACAAAGATGATACTGTTCTATCAATTCTATCCAATTTCAAATTAGAAAATAAAGAGTATGTTCAAAATATCAATAGCATAATTTGGCATTGTTCATAATGCGGGGAGCTTCACCACACAACTGGATTACCATGTCAACATAACATGCATAGATGAAGGGCAAAGAAAAATCATTGTATCTATTTTGGATAATTTGCATGGCATGTTGTTCATATCATCAGCCACATCAGTAAGATAAAGCAGGAGATGACAAGGTGCACACGTGGGCTGCTTCACCACACATTGGATTATAGATCCACAAAAACAAGCATACACATAGGGAGTATTAAGTAATGTGCATGGTATGAATAAGGAATTTGGTTTTACAAGTAAAAATTAGAACTTACGGTTCTTACGAACATGCATTTTGGTAGAAACAGCAAACTAAACGGTAGTAAACGATAGGGAGTATGAGCAAATTAAACAGCAGTTGAGGATAAAGGCTTTAGAAGGACTGACTTACATTAACAGTTAACACCGGCTTTATAATGCCCTTCTCCATGTCAAGGGAAGGATAACTCAAGAATTTCAGCACATAATCTTCTTCATAAGCATTGTCTGTACTCTACATTTTGTAGAGAGTAATTATAGATATGATAATACTGGAAGGGATAGAGGATAATGAAGATAAGATGCAGATTGATGCTACATAATCAACTACCAATCCCTGGAAGTACAAGCGTTACAGGACAAAATGTACTGACAAGAGCAATGGGCTACACTTCTGCACTGTCATTGTCTATGTATTCTACTTGTTGGTAAGATTAAATATAGATTTGATCTTTTTTAGTAAATGGTGGGCGAGGGAGATAAGATGCAGAATGCTACAAAATGAACCAATCCCTCTTCCCATAATACAAGAGTGTTTTGAACACTGGTGTAGTGTACAAAACGTTCTTATATTATGGGACGGAGGGAGTAGCTATTAATGTAAGTACAGTGATAGACCACGTTCAGTCCTTACAAGAGGACTGCAGAGCTAAATCTCTTCAAAAGCATTGGGTTGATTCTAAATTTATGTAAGAGTCCATAAGGATTTTATAATGTCCACCAAATGGACGATTACGAGGCTAACATGTGCAGTGATGCTACATAATCAAACAGCTATGAAAGTAAGTATGGTCATACAAGGCAAGAGGTACTCACAAGAGCAATGCAGTGTGCAGTATAGTTGCGAGATTCTGTGGTCCCTTGAGAACGAATGTTCTTCTGCTAACAGTTTTCATACAAGTGAGACATTAATGCAAATGCAGAAATGTAGTTCAAATTGTGATGTGATATCATAGACAGTACCTTACGCTGCAGCCGAGACCAATGTGTAACAAGATTATTCCAGTCACCATCGAATAAATGTAGCACCGGAGACTTTACAGAAATTTCGTTCAGAGCCTTGCCATCGAAGTGCGCTTGCCTCAGGTAGGAACGATACTTCATCAACGAGTGCTTGAAAAGCGCAACCAACCCTTGCTCGTCATCACAATCTAGTTTGCGCGTCGCCTATTGAAAAGAATGAAATCTTGTGTCATCTGTCAGCAGAAACATATGCAATAATGACCATGAATAACATTAGTACATTACTTACGCGTAAGTTGCGGAGGAAGACTGGAAATTGTTCTGTGTCTGCGGTATAATCTTTCCATGAAGGAAAGATGCACACAAAGTTCCTGACAACAACATAAGCTTCGTCTTCTAAACTGGGAAGAAATTGATAAGGGGTCCTATTTGCTGCAATTGGGGCTTTCTCTGGTTCGAAAAGGGATTTGGCAACTGGATTTGGTGTACTCTTTGCTGGAATGGGGGTTCTGCGTCGTACAGCCGGTGCTATGTCATCTGGCATAATCATACTGTTTGCTGTAGTTGGGGTCTGCTGAGTTGGGGCATCAGAGTTGCTAGAGTTGGGGTATTTTGTGGGTCATGTGATATTGCAACTACACCTAATGGGCTATTTTATTTATCAGGTGCCACTACCTTTTCCAAATACTTTGCTTGTGCTCCTCCACGGTCAGCAATCGCCCTCTTCCTTTTGAACGTCTGATACACAAGAACATCATTTGAATGGATAAATATGGTATGATGACAGATGGAATATGTACTGAAAATGGATAGGCAGGGCGTATTCACATACATGATATGTAAACTAAGCTAATGGCAGTTCAACAAAGTAGAAGCAATGCAAAGCATCAGTTGCAAGATATGTGCGAGCAATGTAACCTTGGAAAGTTAGAGCAAGTACCTTGATGGGTGAATAAGATAGGGCATCTTCCTCTAACTCCTCCACTAGGGAGCTACATTGACTTAGGTCTCCCTCTAGCTCAGAATCACTGTTAGGATCATATTCTGAGCATGAATCTGTAGGTGGAGAGTGTTTGCATTGCATTGCATCTAGACTTGATTTCAGTCCCTTAATGCCAAGTTTGACAGCCATGGCATTGTTCTGCTTTATTCTTTTCATGCGCGCAAGCTCATAATCATTATGATGCTGTTCAGAATCTGAGATTCATGAAAACATAAAAAGTAGTCAGATTATCTATGGAATGCATTGCGGTTTCAACTCGGAGAGTGTCTCCCTATAAACCCCTGCATATGCAAAGTTCACCTCCCCAACCGTGCTGACCAGACCACACACAGAGATACACACCCAAGCGGCGAACATGCATTTTCAAAACTAATTTAGGAACATTTAGCTGACCAATTAAACAACTCTGTTTTAATAATATCATATTCGCATTTGAACAACTAATCTTGTTTAGCTTGATGGGTGGAGCAGTGTTATTATGACACGAAGCACATATTTTGATCGTATAGTGATCATAAAAGGGGGAAACTCTAAGCATATATTTTTTAGCAAAAGAGGGTTTCCCCTCTGATTTCTATTAAAGAAACCACCACGGAACCAACATGATCAATTAAACCCTAAGCATGATCAATTAAACCATATTATGGATGTGCCATGGCAGATTTGAAGCTGCAAACCGGAGAAATGATATTTAGCATCCATTGTTTGCTT
Organism: Triticum dicoccoides; assembly: GCF_002162155.2. NCBI lineage: Eukaryota > Viridiplantae > Streptophyta > Magnoliopsida > Poales > Poaceae > Triticum > Triticum dicoccoides. Next base: position 7,637,830 of record NC_041388.1, on the reverse strand, counting down.
TGAACTAAGAACTAAATTCTAAGAGTTGAAAAGAAAGTAGAGTAACCAAGTTAAGATCTATTTGCTGGTTGAGATCAAAAAGTTGAGGAGATATGAAGACCACCTCTCTTGCGACGCCATGTAGGCATCGGGGGTGTGATGGCTGTCGGTGGCGTTGAAGCAGATCTGTGACGGTAGACGGGTGCATCGGGGGATAAGTCCCGTTGCGGTGGAAGAGAAGGTCGTGTGAGCGGCCCCGGCAAAGAGGACGACGGCGCCGATGAAGCGAGAGGACGCGATGCAAGGCTATTGGTCCGTCGCCGTGGATGAGAAACGTCCATCTCTAGCAGTGGACGACACGGTCTTGGTAGGCACTCCGGCATGGTGGAGGACGGTGGCGATGGATGTGGTGGAGGACGGCGGCGATGGATGGGGTGGCGGGCGAAGGCTGGTGTGGGAATGGGGTGTTCTAGCGCGGATGGTGTATGAATGGGAAAATGGAGGGAGAGGTATGGGGAACCATGTTTTTGGGACGCGCCTGTCTGAAATATGGGAAAGTGACGAACTTATCCCCCGTTTCAAATTTGGAGTCTCGTCGGTTGGGCATAGGACGGTAATCTCGCATCTCCCAAATATTTGCCGGTAACTATTTCGGGCGAGGAGAGGGTGTTTGCCGCCCACGGTTGGCGCCCATGGTGTATGAACGGGGCTGACAGGTAGGGCGGTTGTGTCATGTCTGATGGAAGTTACACATCTGCCCCTATTTAAAATATTAGCCTACATCTATTTCGGACGAGGAGAGTTTGTTTTGCCGCCCACGGTTGGCGCCCACCGTGTATGACTGGGGAATGGAGGGAGAAACAGAGGTCTTTCGGACGAGCTTGAATCAAATGAGTTTTGCCGCCCATGTTTGACACCCACCGTGTCGGAAAGGGCTCAGAGGCGGTTGTGTCATGTCTAATTGAAGTTACTAACCTACCCCTATTTAGAGCAGTGGAAATCGGGTCAATGGATTGTCCGTGTAATGGGTAGACAATAATTTCCATCTCCCAAACACTTGGCTTCGGGCAGCCGATGTGGGAGTGGACATTTTGCTGTTTCTTTCGAATTTTGGGACAATAAGCATCCACGTTTACCCGGGCAACTAAATTCGAATCCATTTTGTATTCCTATATGAATATTTATAAATCATTCTATGTGTTTTTATATATCTTCAAAAGGACGACAAAGATGTATTCCACTGTCATATATGAATATGGTTTACAAATGCCGATACTCAAATTCAAAAACTAGAATCCAGTTTAAGGTGAATTCGAATATTTGGAACACTTCATGTCCAACTCAAATGTCACATGCATCATAATGTGTACTCCCATTTAGATATGTACACAAGCGATGTATCAAGATTCAAATACCGAGTTAATCAACCAAGAATGTACGGAACTAATAGACATATAAACACTTATAGAGTATATGGATCAATAATATCAACTAACATACATAAGCCAGGCCGCTGTACTTTTTTTGGCTACAACAACATCCTTTTTTTAGCCAGCATCTTGGCCCTTTCCGATGCGTGCCACTTATGGTCCATCTATACTACTATTGCTGAATGCACATTCAGCCCGATTGGCATATTTGTAGGTCTGGCACAGCAATCTAAATGAAATGTCTCCGAGTCTTATCAATTAATACAGACTTGTGCTCAAATAAAATTACAAACAAAAAAACAAAAACAAAAACAATTATTACATGATCTCTAAAACAAATGGTTTGATTGATTACATGAACAGACAACACAAAGGTTATTCAACTATGGAAAGAACATTTCACCTATGATTTACCAAGTAGGAATTTAATTTCCTTTTTTCCTTCAGGACCTTAACAATCTGGTTAGTCTCAGCTTGCTTCATTTTGAAATCCACCAAATATTTAATGGTTGTCTTGAGTACTGCTTGTGATTGTGCAGTTTGCTTCCTCAACATGTCAACTTCATCTCTAAGTGCAGAAGCAAAATTTATTTCTACCACTAGTTTAGCCTCTAGAGCATCAGCAGTTGGCAATTCGCGATGCACGATTGGGCCGGTGCCACTGCTCTGGGATGATGCAATGTCCATGGGGACCTTGCTCTTTGATCTTGGGCTAACCTGTTTTGCCATTAAAGTTCCATTGGATTCAGAAAAGTTGAAGTTAGCAAAACATCTCAACTAGGAGTTATAACAGCAAACCAGTTAAACAAACAAGTAATTAAAGAGTTTTAATTGGATGCTGAAAAGTAGTTATTAACATCATTGTAACCCATTGTTGCAGCAGCAAAGCAGTTAAACAAACAAGTAGATATTTAAGTTAAGGCAAACAGGTAATTCTTAACAGTAAGTATCAAACACATAGATAGGCGCAGTCTACAATATGATTAACAGGTTGTGCCATTATGTAATCAGTAGCAAACTAAATTAAGCCAAGCAACGTAATTGAACAATTTTGCAATAAGTGGCTAACTAAAATTTCGAGAAGCAGGTAACTGAACTTACGCTAGTTCTTTGTACAGGCACACTGCAACTTCTTTTCCGCTTACAAGGTTGTACGAAGGAGTCCATGGCATCAATTGCTTGGATACGCAGTCCCAATACTTCTTTCTTCCCACACTGCATGGGTAAGTCGAATGGTTAATCTGGTAAGATGGTGTGTCCTTGATATGTTATATGAGGACGTGTAGTCAGACTAGTTGTAGCCAAACACATCACATTGGCTTTTACTGTATATTTCATGCGATTACTTTTGGCATATCGAGATCTAAGCAATCTACAATAGGATGAAAAGACTGGCATCCTTCACATTAGTGGCGAACTCAGTTCATAGAAACAAGCAATTCAACCATTCTGTTGGTAAATCAAAAGCGCCACTGGAATATTTTCACTATCCAATCATACATGCAAAAAGGGGCGACGCCACCATAGGGGCTTGGTATGGGCGGCCACCTCAGGTGGCTGGAAAGTGTGCACCTAGTTTGAGTCGTCCAGGTTGGCCCATGCTAGTTTTGTTCGTCCCAACGCACGAGCAGGCAATGTAAAAAATGAAGAAAAATGTTTCAATTTGGATGGGCCAATAACATAAGTGCAAGGCAGGCCCTATAGCAGGCTCGCGGCCCAAACGAGCGCCTCCCATATCGATCAACAGTAGGAAAAAGCCCAATTCATTCGCTCCAGCCTCCAGTCTGGTTCGCTCCTAACCTAGCCGCCGCTGGACAGACCGACACAGCACTTCCTCACGCCCTTGTTGGAGGGCGGTCGCCGGGCTTCAAGCGAACGGAAGGACAATAAGATGAAGATCCAACCCTGGGTGTAGCCTGCGTGGGAGGCAGCGGCGGCAACATGGGCATGGCATCAAGCTTGCGCAAACGAACATTCAGTAATTACAAGAGTAGCATGCGCAACGAGCAGGTACATCACATCCCTGATTATATCTAATTCAACTCTTCAATTTCTGGCCGATAGTTAAACCTGACGGTGTTGTAAAAATGCTTGTATGTAGGGAATCTATGAGAAAATGAAACCAATTTCTACTTATTTTATAACTCCCCCAATCAATACTGAACTGACTGAATCTGATGTATCTAATCAAGTTTCCAGTGCAAACATACAAGCTCATGTTGTTCTTGAGCCTGAAATGTCTAATGAACAGACTGCTAATGAAGGATTTGATTCAAACATTTTACATGCTCCTGGTGATGAACATATAGTGTCTAATGAGGGAACTAATGCAACCATTTTGCAAGCTCATTGAAGGATTTATTGTCTAATGATGATCTACTATGTTGAGAGAGATAGAGATTTGTAGGCATTGATGACAAGCAAATTATAGTGCATTTTCATAGCTTGAGGAAACATCGAGGCCATCTACCAAGAAGTCCCCGCATCATGACAACAAAGCATAAATACTTTTCTAATCTGTTGTTTGAAACTATTGGCATACTTGTGCAGGATAGATATATTGATATGCAGTTTGCGCACTGGTTATACGTGCAATTACACTTCGATATTTTCAGCCAGAGAATGAATAATTCAAGCAGGTACATACCATGTTTGTAGTCCTTGTACACCATGTTGCATTGTGTGTTTTTTGGTGCTTGCATCATTTAGTGTTTATAATCTGAACTACGTTGGATCATTAGCTGGTTTTCAAAGTGCATGTAGCTTCACATTTCTCAAGTTATGTTGATTTCCGGAGTGCAAGTGACTTCGTATTTTTTAAGTTAAATGTTCGCCCTGGTAACTTGAATTCGTGGATCAGCCACTCCACACAAATCATACACGAATTCTAGTACGAATTAAATGAAATGCAGGGACTTACGCTAGCTCGTTGTACAGGCTCACTGTAGCTCTGCTTGCGCTTGGGATGTTCTATGTATAAGTCCATGTTACTACTTGCTTGGATGTGCAGGCCTTGTGCTCCTTGCATCCCCCTCTGCATTTTTGACACGGCGAATGGTTGATCAAATAAGAGGAATCGACCTTGATGTTGTACCGGAGGACAGATAGTTACAAGGTTATATGGGTGTGCAGGATGTGTACCAGATCCCGTAGCACCGTCATGCTTCGCTAAAATATGGATTTGCATGTTTCAGATGATATCTCCAGAAGAAATAAGAGTTAAGGTCAGAGTTGCATAGGCGTGTAAGCTAAGAGAGCAGTGAAAGGATATCCAAACATCGTCGGAACAGTGCACAAGGGAGTGATGTGTGGATACCTAGTTCGGGCCGGCGTCACTACAAGAAATATGTCAACTTATGACCTTCTGTCAGTGACCCTCATAGAATTGGTCATAAATTTATGACCATTTTAGACCAATTGGTCAAAAGCTGTCTGGGGGCTCTAAACCCTAAACCATAACGACCATTTTGGTCAAAAAGGTCATAATGCCATTAGAGGAAATGGTCGTAAAGCGGGAAGCACTGTCCACTGCCTCACGCCTAGCTAATAACGACCAATATAACATGGTCACTACACTTGAGTTTGAATGAATTAGGATGATTAGGCAGCCACCTCACCAACCTCGCTTATGTGTCACTGTCTAGGTGTCATTTTTGTTTAAATGTTAATATTCAACAACAAACGGGGCACACACTGACATGCAGGACCCATTTGACAGGTGGGGCCGAGTGCTTAATTCGCCCAAAAAAGAGGCGCGAGGCGGGACTCGAACCCACGACCTCGCGCTTGCTTCGCTCGCTCTCTACCGCTGGGCTAGAGAGGGACAGTTGCTCAGGTATGGGAATTTATCTATACATTATATACAACTATGGCTCTCTCGTATCATTGACCTTCCGACCAGGTGGCATCGAACAGAGCAACACTGACAGGCGGGAACCATTTGACAGGTGGGTGAGCCACTGACAGGTGGGTGAGCGAGCATTTAATTCCCTAAAAAAATGTGCGCTTTAATTCCTATAAAATGTGCGCTAGCGGGGACTCGAACCCACGACCTGGCGCTCGCTCGCTCGTTCGGTACCACTGGGCTAGAGAGGGATTGTTGCTAATGTGTGGGTAATTTTCTATATACTATATAAAACCAGGGCTCTCTCGTATCAGTGACAAGTGGGGCCTTCCGACCAGGTGGCGGCGGGTGGCATCGAACAGAGCAACACTTAGCGTTTTTCTAGGTCTTCCAACCAGGTGGCGGCGGGCTGCGGCGGAAGCAACCAACAAGGGTCGCTCGGATGAGGGCGGGGCCGGTGGGCGGCGGCCGGCGGGCGGGGCCGGCGGCCGAAGCAACCAGTAGGGGCCGCTCGCCTTGCCCACGACCTCGCTGCAGGTGACCTCGCCCATGGCCTCGTGGCAGAAGCAACCAGCAGGGGCGGAGGCGGGGGCGGGGCGGGGCCCACGACAGGAACGGCGACCTCGCCGCTCGCGTCGCCCACGCATGGGGGAGTCGCCGCCGCCGAGCATGGGGGAGTTGCCACCGCCGCAAGCAGACCTCACCCACGTATGCACCCCTCTCCTTGCCCCCTCCTCTTCCCCCTCTCCTCTCTGTTGATGTCAATGATTTGATGTAGATTTGTTAGGAGAATCTCCACACACACATAGAGTGATTTGATGTAGGTTTGTTGTAAGCTTGGAAAAATCTCTTGGAAATGTCATTGATGAATTTGGTAGAAATTGTGAAGAGAATTTCTGTTGATGAAATTATTAGGAGAATTGTTGTTGATGAAATTGTTAAGAATTCTTTTGGAATTCAGTTAATTGTTACTGGTAAATTATGTTGTCAGCAATCAATAGAACATAGCTCGAGTTGGTCTTTCCCTGAAACATGATCCTGGGGTTGATGTAGTTTTGATGTTACACCTCTGAAATTTCAGCCTCAAATCTGTGAAAGGACCTAAATATTGATGTAGATTAGATGTAAACTAGGAAAACTCTCATTGATGTAGATTTGATGCAATCTTGGAAATGGCATTCATGTAAATTGACAGTGGTGTTATTGTTGGTGGTTTAACCAAAATAGTTCTTAGTGGCAACATATATTGTTATTGTTGGTTGTTTAACCACCTCTGTTTTTTGTGAACCATCATGTTTTAGTTAGCTTTTCTTTTCTCCCATGTGAAATCTGTATTTCCATTTGAACTACTTTTTATTGCTCCCATGTGAAATCAGTAAACCATGTGAACTGGACTAAACTAGTGAGAAATTGGAAATAGCTAAATGTTGTGCTTAGGCAGTTAGCATATAAACTTGGGTGCCTACCTTATTTTATGGAATTTTAGCTTCCATTACTTCCATCCATTTTCATTAATTAATGTTGATGCACTTAGATTGATTTGCTAAGTTGCAACAATTTGTTGTCTTTGGCAGATGGACAGAAGTTGGATTAGAGAAGGAGTTAGAAAGTTTTCGAAAGAACATATGAAAGGAGTTGATGATTTCATGGCATTTGTTCGGGCAAATTTTGCCAACGATGCTCACATTCTTTGCCCATGTTGTGAATGCCTCAACCATCCAAGAATGGCTCAAGGAAGAGTGGAAGATCATCTGCTTCTTAATGGGATGTCCAGCACATATGATAGATGGATATATCATGGAGAACCTTTAGACAGATAACCTCAACATTTTGAAGCTGATACAAAGGCCCCTCATATGATGGGTGGTTGTGATGCTGGCATTGATTTCATGGAAAAGGTTTTGCGAGATAATGCTGTTTTGGAGGAAGAGGATGGGCATGAAGATGATAGGATTCCTGACCTATTGAAGGATTTGTATGATGCTGAAGATCGTGCTGATGGACAGAAATCGTTGTTTGCTGAGGTGTTAGAGGAGGCGAAGCGCGCAGCTCATGAAGGGGGTAAATTTTCAAGATTTACCTTCACCGTGAAGTTACTCCACATCAAGTCTTTCTACCGGATTAGCAATGCCGCATTCAACGCAATACTCCATCTTTTGAGCTTGCAATTCCCTAATAGTTGTGTTCCCAGATCTTATGATGAAGCATTGAGCATAATCCGCAGGCTGGGGTTAGGTTATGTGTCAATACATGTGTGCCCAAATAACTGTGTCTTATTTCGGAAGGATTTAGCAAAGCATGACAACTGTCCAAAATGCAATGCATCTAGGTGGAAAGATGCTGATGGGAAGAAGTCAATATCGGAGAAGGTACTGAGGCACTTTCCCTTGATACCAAGCCTGCAGCGGATGTTCATCTCGAAGAAATCATCGCGTGAGGTACAGTGGCACAAGCTGAAGCGGCAACCTATGGACAATGAGCTGAGCCATCCAGCGGATGGAGAGGCATGGAAAGAGTTTGACCGTATATATTTTGATTTTGCTGCAGATCCAAGGAACATAAAACTTGGCATTGCCACAGATGGGTTTAATCCATTTGGGAACATGAGCACGTCTTATAGCATGTGGCCAGTTTTTGTGGTGCCGTACAACCTGCCACCATGGGCATGCATGGATCAGTCCAACTTCATGATGTCATTGCTTATCCCGGGTCCAGATTCTCTAGGAAAGGATTTTGATGTCTTTATGGAGCCCCTCGTAGAAGAACTGCTCCAGCTCTGGACTGGTGTACCTACATACGATGCCTTGAGTCCGGAAGAAAAGTTCAATCTACGTGCTGCGATCATATGGTCCATCCATGATTTCCCGGCTCTGCACACTCTGTCTGGGAGGATCACAGCGGGTTATCAGGCTTGTGTCCATTGTGACAAAGACCCTTGCTCAAAGAGAATAAGGAGCAAGATATGCTATATTGGGCACCGCTGCTTTCTTCCCCGAAACCATCGCTGGCGAAGAAGCAAAGATTTTAATGGTGAGAATGAAACCCGTGACAAGCCAGCTGAATTCACTAAAGAAGAGCTGGAGCAGCAACTTGAAAAGGTGAAAGATGTGAGACCAGGAAAGCTGGCGAAGAAAAGAAAGCGTGAGGAAGGTCAATGTTGGGACCGGAGGTCTTGTTTGTGGGACCTGCCATACTGGGCTGATCTGAAATTAAGGCATAATCTCGATGTAATGCACATTGAGAAAAACATATGCGAGAATCTGCTAGGGACGTTTCTGAACATTGAAGGGAAGAAAAAGGACACGGTTAGTTCTAGGCTTGATTTGGAGGACATGGGCATAAGAGAAGATTTGCATCTATAGCACAATGAAGATGAAGATTCATTTGAAATTCCACGAGCATGGTATACAATGAATAAAGAACAAAAGCTTGCATTCTGTGAATTCCTAAGAGCGGTGAAATTTCCAGATGGTTATGCTGCTAACCTAGCAAAGTGTGTTACTTCTGATGGATTCAAGCTTTCAGTACTGAAAACCCATGATTGTCACATCCTCCTCCAAAGGATTTTACCGGCGGGCCTCTGAGGAATCATGCACAAGGATATATATGAAGCGGTTGCTGAGCTGGGAAATTTCTTTAGAGAACTGTGCTGCAAAACCCTCAAGTTAACTATCTTGGAAAGACTTAAAAAAGAAATCCCAACTATTCTTTGCAAGCTCGAGAAGATTTTCCCTCCAGCTTTCTTCACCGTGATGGTCCATTTGGCGGTGCACTTACCCAAAGAGGCAATGCTTAGAGGCCCTGTGCAATACGGTTGGATGTACCCAATCGAAAGAAGGCTGCTTACTTGTAAGCGTTATGTGCGAAACACGGCAAGACCTGAAGGTTCTATTGCTGAAGCATATGTCGTTGACGAGTGCTTGACTTTTTGCTCTAGATACTTTGGTGATGTGGAAACAAGATGGAACCGGCCGGGCAGAAATAGAGAGCGGTCTGATTCGCAAAGTGGTGATGTCTCTATTTTCAACCATGGTGTGAACTTTCTTGGAGCGTCACAATACTTGGAGGCTGGTGATGAGTATGACAAGATGGTTTTGTTTGTGCTCAGCAATTGCGCCGAGGTTCTACCATATATCGAGTACGTTATATCTTGTGCACTCATTATATGTATATATTTTTTGCTTGGGTTGGCACCAGCCTAATGTTTTAATTCACATGTTTTGTTGGCATTGTAGGAAATGCAAGGAAGAGTTAAATCAGATAGAAAGCAATATCAATGTTGATAAAAGGGTTGCGAAGGTGTTTGCTGAGTGGTTTAAGAATCATGTGAGATCTTTAGCCACATGTTTTATGTTTTCTGTGTTATTCACCCATTGTTAAATACCATTGTTTGCTAAATGGTTTATTTGTGAAGATTGGAAAGTTGCATGAGGAGAAGAAGGTCAGTGATGATCTATTTGCTTTGGCATGCTTACCGGATAAGCGAGTGAGAGTGTATTCAGCATGCATTGCTGAGGTGTCCGGTACCACACCGTTGACCGCGAGGAAAAAAGGAAGACACAGAATAGTGGAATCGTCACTGAGGGGTCACATGATGGTGAGATCATTGACTTCTATGGTCAGTTGAGAAGCATCGTAGAGTTGCAGTACAACTCTAGTGGAGGCATCCATCGCTCGGTTGGCTTATTTTCCTGTGACTGGTTTGAGCTTGGTAGCAAGAAGAGGAGAGACTCTTTTGTCAAATATGATGGCCACTTCAAAAGCATCAACACTGCAAGGTGCTGGTATAAGAGTGATCCCTTTATTCTAACAACACAAGCAACAATGGTGTTTTATCTGCCAGACACTCTTTTGCACGGAAAATGGCGAGTTGTGCAAAACTTTCAGCACAGACACTTGTGGAGTGTGACTGAAACTGAAGTGGAAAAGGGCCCCGGTGATGGTGGACTAACATACCAAGATGATGACTCTACGAAAGTTCCGTTGCAAGCTGATGATGACTCTATGGAAGTTCCGGTGCAAAGCAGAGTGCGAAGGGACCGGGAACGTGTGATCATTGGTGCTGCAATAGTTGAAGGCATCAAGAAAAGAAGAAAGGTGGTAGAGGATGGACATGAAAGCGAGGATGAGGAAAACCGGACTGATCATACTATGCTGCAATATTGTAGTGATGATGAGGAAAACAGGAGTGGGCATAGAGTTCCTTGTTTTCGTATCGACGACGATGAGTAGCGAATGGACATGAAGGTAAATTTGGTCTCCTTGGTGATCCTTTTAACTCTCTGTAGTTTTCCTTCTTGTGCACATGCATGGTGATCCCGATGTACTACAATTATCTCCAGGTAGCAAAATGCTTGAAGATCTTGATGGTTGTAGTGGTGTGATCCAGATTGCTGTAGTGGTGTGGTCTTATAGCATGGAGCTGATGGCAAAATGAAGTTGTACTCAGAATGTTGTCAAAATGTTGTCCTGTAATGCAAAAGATTGCAAAATGATCATTTAGATATTGGTGATCATTTATTTCAAGTTTTGGTGATCATACAGAATGTTGTCTAGTAGTTTTTGTGATCATGTAGTAGTTTTTTTGAACTGAAGTGGATGATGTCTGGTTTTGCTTCAACTGAATTTTAATTGAATTTTGCTTCAACTGAACCCATTTCATTGTGAGCAAAAAGATATGCGCCAGCGGGGACTCGAACCCACGACCATACGCTTGTTTCACTATGTTTCTACCACTGGGCTAGGGAGGCTGTTGGTTTTGTACTCTATGCCAACCCTTTTGCCTATATCAAACTAGTCAAGTATCAAGCACACACCTCACTGACAAGTGGGCCACTCGACCCACTCACTAACAAGTGGGCCATTTTGCTATTGTACCAAAGCTACCAAAAATATGCGCGTGACCATTAAATATGCACGCGCGGGGGCTCGAACCCACGACCGTGCGCTTAGTTCACTTGGTTTCTACCACTGGGCTAGGAAGAGGTTGTTGGTTTTGTACTCTATGCCCACCCTTTTCAATGTATCAAACAACTCGCTGACAATTGGGCCCGCTCCTCCTCCTATCCACTCTTTTCCCCACTCCCCCTCTCCACTCCTCCTATCCACTCGACCCGCTCCTGCTCTCCGCCGCCACCGGCTTCTTCCTCTCCCACCGCCGCCGCCAGCTTCTTTCTCTTCGTCGCCGACTCTCCGTCGCCGTGGGTATGAATCCGCTTCCTCTTCCTCTTCCTATCTACTGTTATGATAGATTAGGGTTCTTGCCGCCGGATTAGGGTTTGATTAGGATGTTTTTAGGGTGACGGCGACGCCTCCCCGGCGCGTCTGCTAGTCCGACGCCTCCCGCGCAGCTTGCCCTACGCCGCCGGCGACCACTTCTTCTCGGACTCCACCGCGGTAAGCCATCCGCTTCATATCCTCTCTCCTTTCTCTTCTGCTCTAGGGTTTGAGAATCTAGGATTTGTTATGCATACTAGGCATCTATTGGTGGATTTAGGCATATTGTTCTTGGTGGATTTAGTATGCTCTGTTGGTGGATCTAGTGTGGTTGAATTGCTGTTTGATTACTATGTTGTTGCTGTTGGTAGTCACCTGACAGCAATTAACTGTTGCTGTGGTAGGTAGTGTGGTAGACATGCTGTTCTGTTGCTGTTGAATTCTGTGGTTAATTAACTGAATTAACCGAATTCGGTTGCTGTTGAATTCTATGGTGAACATGCTGTTATTGTTGCCAGAACATGCTGTTGAATTCTGTTGCTGTTGAATTCTGTGGTTGAACAAGCTGTTGTGGTTATTCTTGTTGACAAGTCTTGTGCTGCAGTGGGATTCATGCATATGCAGGTGTAGTGACCTGCATGAATATGGGCAGAAGTTTAATTTACAATGCTGCTTGTTTCCTATTTCTGTCTAGTCATGTTGTTTAATTTACTATTGCTTGTTTCCTATTGCTTGTTTAGAGTAGAAGTGAGATGGCTGGCTTGGAAGGTTTTGAGTTCTTCGAGTTCATAATTGAGAAATCTTGCAGTAGGCAGGTATATTTATCATCACTCATTTCTTTATCATCACTCTGCTGTCTAGTGCTTGATTGCCACAATTAACCACTGCTTGACCCTCGCTGCAGAGGCTGCCTGACAAGTTTGCGAAGATGCTCGCGGGCCGTGAGCCCCACAAAGTGAAGCTGCGGGAGGCCGACAGCGGGCTTCACAGGCTGTGGAAAGTGTTGGTGGTGTCTGATGGTGAAGGCCACATGCACCTAGGGCCCGGCTGGGAGCATTTCGCCCGCGCCCATGAGCTACAGCTCGGGTACTTCCTTGTCTTCCGCTACGACGGCAACGCCATGTTTACCGTGAAGATGTTCGACAACACCATGTGCCGCATGTTCTACCAGCACGACAACGATACCAGTAAGCTCTCTGCCTCTCTTCTTCCTGTCCTTTTGGCTTCCTCTACCTGCACGATGACAACACCATGTTCACACTTTGTTGCATTTGGCCAGGCAATGGGAGCAGCAGCGGGGATGACGAGGAGCAGAGCGGGGATGACGACGAGGAGTAGAGCGGGGATGACGAGGAGCAGAGCGGGGATGACGAGGAGCAGCCTATTCTGGCTGACGACGAACATGCTATGGTGGTGGCTGACGACGACCCTGCTATGTTGGTGGTGGATTACGACCTTGCTATGGTGGTGGCGGACGACGACCTTGCTATGGTGGTGGCGGACGACGACCTCGCGATGGTGGTGGCGGACGACGACCTCGCGATGGTGGTGGTGGACGACGACCTCGCGATGGTGGCGGCGCCTGCAATCCCACAGCTTGGCGACAGGACCATGCCAATTGTGGTAGAGGAGTACATCCGCGTTGGGATTCGCCACTCTGAGCGCATCAGGTTGATGAAGGAGAAGAAGGAGGAGTGAAGGTGTTAAGAAGGTGTTCATCATGTTAGGTTTAAGCTTGTTAGTGTAATATGAACATGTCAATGTTAAGCATGTCAGGTTTAATTTTGTGCATGCTCATGGATGCTGTATGACAGTGTCATCTAAACAAGTCATTTTTTAACAATGATTATTCAGTTTGGTAATTGATGGGAATTGAAATTTTTTATGCATGCTCATGGATGAAAGATAAAATTATGGGTTTTTGTGCAAGCTCATGTATGAAACAATATAAGTTTCATTTTTTGAATGCTAAAAACATGACTCAAACCCTAGCCACGGAAGACCGCCGTGACTAAATCCGCCGGTTTTTGAAAACACCGTACAAATTCAAAGGGTGTGTCTAGGGCACATCTAGATGTGCTCTAGTTATTGCACATCTAAGTGAGTGAATCAAGCATAAAGAGAAAAGAAAAAAGAAAAAGGAAAATATCCACACGAATCTCGACGTAAGATCAATGCCATAGGACTTAGATGTGCAATACTTATGACACATCTAGATGTGCTTTAGCAAAACTGAAATTCAAAAACCGTTTTTCATTTTTTGAATGCAAAAGACATGCGTTTTTCGTGAAGCGGCTACAAGGAGGGGCACCCCAAACGGCGCCATTCCATGTCTATCTCAAAGTAGACCCTATTTTACGGACGGTTGCCAAAAAGCATGCATTTCCGACCCTCGTAGCTACTCCCGGCAATTCGGACCACCTTCGGCCGATTCAGCTGGAACCGGCTGGAATTTGAACTACGGGTCCTCCATAGCTTGCCCGTTATTTTCACTAAAAATGCTTTTTAGCTTCACAGGTAGGCATCCCATCACAGAATCTACAACAGATTTACACGGCTCAAACCCTAGCCACGGACGGTCGCCGCGACGAAATCGGCCGGTTTTTGAAAACACCGTAAAAAATTCAAAAAAATCAAAAAAAATGGGAGACCTCCGCGTCACATCATCAAATGTGGCCTACCAACTAGCAAAAATACTAAAATTGCAATACCGGCATTTTCTTGAAAAAGTGTTCTCAAAAACGACCTACCACGAATGAAGATTCATGGCTTTCAAGCCAAACTAGCAATGATATGGCCGCATCCTTTGAACAGTTTCTGATAATATGCCCAAATTGGGCGCATGCCTCCGTCTTGTGATGGCAAACAATGTTGCCAAAGCGAGGTTCCAACTTGTTTAACAAAAAAAACCGTTTTTCATTTCTTGAATGCAAAAGACATGCGTTTTTCGTGAAGCGGCTACAAGGAGGGGCACCCCAAACGGCGCCATTCCATGTCTATCTCAAAGTAGACCCTATTTTACGGACGGTCACCAAAAAGCATGCATTTCCAACCCTCGTAGCTACTCCCGGCAATTCGGACCACCTTCGGCCGATTCAGCTGGAACCGGCTGGAATTTGAACTGCGGGTCCTCCATAGCTTGCCCGTTATTTTCACTAAAAATGCTTTTTAGCTTCACAGGTAGGCATTCCATCACAGAATCGACAACAGATTTGCACGGCTCAAACCCTAGCCACGGACGGTCGCTGCGACGAAATCGGCCGGTTTTTGAAAACACCGTAAAAAATTAAAAAAAACAAAAAAATGGGAGACCTCCGCGTCACATCATCAAATGTGGCCTACCAACTAGCAAAAATACTAAACTTGCAATACCGGCATTTTCTTGAAAAAGTGTTCTCAAAAACGACCTACCACGAACGAAGATTCATGGCTTTCAAGCCAAACTAGCAATGATATGGCCGCATCCGTTGAATAGTTTCTGATAATATGCCCAAATTGGGCGCATGCCTCCGTCTTGTGATGGCAAACAATGTTGCCAAAGCGAGGTTCCAACTTGTTTAACAAAAAAAACCGTTTTTCATTTCTTGAATGCAAAAGACATGCGTTTTTCGTGAAGCGGCTACAAGGAGGGGCACCCCAAACGGCGCCATTCCATGTCTATCTCAAAGTAGACCCTATTTTATGGACGGTCGCCAAAAAGCATGCATTTACGACCCTCGTAGCTACTCCCGGCAATTCGGACCACCTTCGGCCGATTCAGCTGGAACCGGCTGGAATTTGAACTGCGGGTCCTCCATAGCTTGCCCGTTATTTTCACTAAAAATGCTTTTTAGCTTCACAGGTAGGCATTCCATCACATAATCGACAACAGATTTACACGGCTCAAACCCTAGCCACGGACGGTCGCCGCGACGAAATCGGCCGGTTTTTGAAAACACCGTAAAAAATTAAAAAAAACAAAAAAAATGGGAGACCTCCGCGTCACATCATCAAATGTGGCCTACCAACTAGCAAAAATACTAAACTTGCAATACCGGTGTTTTCTTGAAAAAGTGTTCTCAAAAACGACCTACCACGAACGAAGATTCATGGCTTTCAAGCCAAACTAGCAATGATATGGCCGCATCCGTTGAATAGTTTCTGATAATATGCCCAAATTGGGCGCATGCCTCCATCTTGTGATGGCAAACAATGTTGCCAAAGCGAGGTTCCAACTTGTTTAACAAAAAAAATCGTTTTTCATTTCTTGAATGCAAAAGACATGCGTTTTTCATGAAGCGGCTACAAGGAGGGGCACCCCAAACGGCGCCATTCCATGTCTATCTCAAAGTAGACCCTATTTTACGGACGGTCGCCAAAAAGCATGCATTTCCGACCCTCGTAGATACTCCCAGCAATTCGGACCACCCTCGGCCGATTCAGCTGGAACCGGCTGGAATTTGAACTGCGGGTCCTCCATAGCTTGCCCGTTATTTTCACTAAAAATGCTTTTTAGCTTCACAGGTAGGCATTCCATGACAGAATCGACAACAGATTTGCACGGCTCAAACCCTAGCCACGGACGGTCGCCGCGACGAAATCGGCCGGTTTTTGAAAACACCGTAAAAAATTCAAAAAGAATCAAAAAAATGGGAGACCTCCACGTCACATCATCAAATGTGGCCTACCATCTAGCAAAAATACTAAACTTGCAATACCGGCGTTTTCTTGAAAAAGTGTTCTCAAAAACGACCTACCATGAACGAAGATTCATGGCTTTCAAGCCAAACTAACAATGATATGGCCGCATCCGTTGAATAGTTTCTGATAATATGCCCAAATTGGGCGCATGCCTCCGTCTTGTGATGGCAAACAATGTTGCCAAAGCGAGGTTCCAACTTGTTTAACAAAAAAACCGTTTTTCGTTTCTTGAATGCAAAAGACATGCGTTTTTCGTGAAGCGGCTACAAGGAGCGGCACCCCAAACAGCGCCATTCCATGTCTATCTCAAAGTAGACCCTATTTTACGGACGGTCGCCAAAAAGCATGCATTTCCGACCCTCGTAGCTACTCCCGGCAATTCGGACCACCTTCGGCCGATTCAGCTGGAAGCGGCTGGAATTTGAACTGCGGGTCCTCCATAGCTTGCCCGTTATTTTCACTAAAAATGCTTTTTAGCTTCACAGGTAGGCATTCCATCACAAAATCAACAACAGATTTGCACGGCTCAAACCCTAGCCACGGACGGTCGCCGCGACGAAATCGGCTGGTTTTTGAAAACACCGTAAAAAATGCAAAAAAAATCAAAAAAATGGGAGACCTCCGCGTCACATCATCAAATGTGGCCTACCAACTAGCAAAAATACTAAACTTGCAATACCGGCATTTTCTTGAGCTACTCGGTATGATTTTAACCATGATTTCTACAAAGTTTACAACAAAACCCTATTTTTTTCTACACCCAAACCCATAAGGATTTCCCTCCTACACCAAAAGTTTCCCTCCACCAAAATTTCCCTCTCCCAAAATTTCCCTCCACTCCTCTCCCACTACCAGGCAGGACCCACCACTCCCTCTCCCACTAACACGCGGGATCCCCTCCCCTCCCCTCCCAAAATTTCCCCATTCCCCTCCCCTCTCCCCGACGAACCCTAGCTTCTCCCTCCATTCCCCACCTCCCTGCTCCGCGCCACCCCGCTCCCCACCCTAGCGTCGCCCCTCCTCTGCTCCGCCCCGCACCTCCCTGCTCCGTGCCGCCCCGCTCCCACTCCCTCCCCTCCTCCGTGCCGCGGACTACATCGACGACGACGGCGGCCACGTCGACTATATCAACGACGACGGCGGCTACATCGACGACGGCGCGATCGACGACGACCACCGCTGCATCGTCAACATCATCTCCCCCTAGTTACTTCTCCCCTTGATCCATCTC
The DNA here is from genome assembly GCF_002162155.2 of Triticum dicoccoides. NCBI lineage: Eukaryota > Viridiplantae > Streptophyta > Magnoliopsida > Poales > Poaceae > Triticum > Triticum dicoccoides. Next base: position 7,620,450 of record NC_041388.1, on the reverse strand, counting down.
CCCTCCTCTTATGGATCCACCTCCCCTCTGGTGGATCCATCTCCCCTCTAGTAGATCCCCCTCATGGGTTAGCATATTCTAGGGTTAGGATCTCCTGGTGGTTCGGTAGGTCCTCTGGTGGTTCTTGGGGTTAGGGTTCATGTTTATTGTTGCGTGGGGATGATCTCCCTCTAGTTGATGGGGTTAGGGTTAGGGTTCATGGGTCAGGGTTAGGGTTCATGGGGTTAGGGTTAGGACCTCCTGGTGGTTCATTTGGTCCGATTCATGGTTTAGGGTTCATGATTTTAGGGATGGGGATGGATGGGGAAGTGGATGATTTTAGGGGATGAGGAAGTGGATGATGTCTGGTTGATGGTGCTTGTATCAGTACTTGCTTGTGTATGGTTCAATTACTCAGCTAGCACAGATGGTGAATTAGGTTTCCAACAGCACTTCGAAAAGAAGCTACTTGCTTCCTTGTTTGTATCAATAGTACTTTCTTGTTTGTTGCCCTTCAATTTCCTTCCTTGTTTGCTTGTTACTGTCAGTAGCACTATGCTTGTTTCTATCAGTAGCACTTTCCATGCTTGCTTGCTTGTATTATGCACTTTGCTTGCTTGCAACTTGGGTTAGTATGAACATGTACTTGATTGCTTGTAGCACTTTGCTATCAGTAACACTAATGGGGTTTGTAGCAGTGTTCTTCTTTCATGATATGTGCATGAAGCTTGTGTTCTTCTTTCCAGTGAACACGAGAATGCTTAGTACTTATTGTGGTATTGGAATTCCTGGTGTGTTAAGGCAGTATGACTAGTTTTAATATATACTAGATTGGTGCTAGATAATTTTGATTGCTGTAATATACAAGGTTGATTCTAATTGTCAAAATGTCTTAACTTGTGTCATCTAGTCTGTAGCCATTTTTGGTGTGTAGAGACAACATAATCAATAGTTGAGTATAGTTTTTTCATCTGCTTTTGTACTGCTGCAAGTATAGTTGTTTCATGCTTTACCAGTGGCAACATCTAGTTGTTTTGAAGGTCCTCATGATATACTCGTCTAGCTTCCTGTCAGACTGTCTAAGCATGTGTACATGACACCAATTCACTAGTTCATGTTGCTTGCTTGCTAGCATACATGTTGCTTGCTGGATACATGCTTAATTAGGGTTTCCATCAGCATTACATGCTTGTATCACTAGCACTTGGAGAAGAATCTACTTGCTTGCTTATTAATTAGGGTTTGTATCAATAGTACTTGCTTCCTTCTCTTCATTTTCCTTCATTGCTTGCTTGTTTCTATCAGTGGCACTTTGCTTGCTTGTTTCTATCAGTAGCACTTTGCTTGCTTGCTTGTATTAGTAGCACTTATGCACTTTGCCTACTTGCTCCTAGTGTACATGCATGCTTGTTTGGTGCACTTACATGTTTTGTTAATTAATAACACTAGATCACTGTATTATTTATCCATCAAGTTTGTTTCACATGTATTACATGTATGTGAATGATGGTCCAAATGCTTTCCTTTATTGATACAAGTGCATCATTTTACTTTATCCCTGTTGTATCTGATTGTTGTTTATTCTATTTTGCAAGCACCACCTCAAGATCATCCATGGCAAGGAGGACAAGGTCAAGCATGAGGCCAACCGTTGGTATGCAACTTGCTCCTTGTGGCCAGTTTCATAAAATCTCTGTCTTAATATGCTAAGTGAAATGTATTGCTGCAATCTGAATAAGCTGGCTTAATTGTGCCTGTGTGTTGTTAGTCTTCCTTACCTGAATAACTAGGATTAAATGATAATAAAATTTCATAAGATATGTTTGGCTGCCTGTCCATGCATTCCAAACATTCACCTAATAGTTATGTTTCCTTTATCATGCAAAGAAGAGCCTCTCACCGAGTACGAGAAGGTTAGGGCTAGAAATATCATGAGGAACAATCGGATGTTCCAGTCCCTTGGCATCGGTGCAATAGCGTCGATGATTAGGAAAACAAATGGTGTACAAGAAGGTAGAAGTGATGAGGTTCAAGAGGGTAGTGGAGTTATCAATGATGACCCAGAGTACAATCCTAAGGAGGATGAAGTTATTGATGGAGAGGAAGTGGATGATGTTGTAGTCAACAAGATTGTTAAGGTGCAAACTCTGTCTTGCTTGGAGGGTTGGGGTTCTGTTATTCTATGTTATTCCTTGTGCTCACATATTTCTCTTGTGATCTAATGCTTTTTTCCGTGCTGTTTATACGAGGCACTGAAGGAATCTAGGACGAAGAGGCCTGGTGTTAAGAAGATAGTCAGCAAGAAGCACAAGAGCTCAGAAACATCTCCTGCAATGCCTCCAGGAAGGGTGATGGCCCCAGCTCCAGGACAAAAAAAGAGGATCCTGGAACCTGATGAACCTGCCCTTGATAGAGTCACAAGGCAGAAAGCAAGGATGGCGACTACGACGGACCATCAGGAAAGTATGCTGCGCATGGACTCTCAGACCTCGGTGCAAACGGGTGATGAGTTGTCGCCCATGGATGAAGGAACCACTCTCAACATGGATGGAAATGGCACTGTCTGCCTAGATGAAGCAGGAACCATCTGCATTGATGAAGCAGGCACTGTCCACACAGACCTCAGCCCTATTGCACCTTCTATTGACAGGAACGCTGTCATCAATGAAGAAGAACAGCAGCTTGTGCTTCGATCAGGCAAGTTGACCTTTGCAATGCTATCTTTTACTAGTGCATTTTCCAAATGGAATGATCATGTATGCTTTTGTTGATTCCTGCATTTGTCGATTTCTATTCTAATTTATGAGTTCAGTTTCATTTTCAGATGCAATGACTCCCAAGACTAGACTTAGAAAGGGCAAAGGGCTAGAGAGGATCACCAAGTCGCTTGGTAGCAAGTGTTGGGGAACGTAGTAATTTCAAAAAAAATTCCTACGCACACGCAAGATCATGGTGATGCATAGCAACGAGGGGAGGGTATGATCTACGTACCCTTGTAGATCGCAACGGAAGCGTTGACACAACGTAAAGTAGTCGTACGTCTTCCCGATCCGACCGATCCAAGCACCGTTACTCCGGCACCTCCGAGTTCTTAGCACACGTACAGCTCGATGACGATCCCCGGGCTCCGATCCAGCAAAGCATCGGGGAAGAGTTCTGTCAGCACGACGGCGTGGTGATGATCTTGATGTTCTACCGACGCAGGGCTTCGCCTAAGCACTACAACGATATGATCGAGGTGGAATATGGTGGCAGGGGGCACCGCACACGGCTAAGGAACGATCTCAATGATCAACTTGTGTGTCTAGAGGTGCCCCCTGCCCCCGTATATAAAGGATCCAAGGGGGAGGGCTG
>NC_041388.1:7592675-7616913 GCF_002162155.2 Triticum dicoccoides | reverse complement strand
CCTAATAGGACTAGGGGAGGGGGGAGGCGCGCAGCCCCCTTGGGCTGCCCCTTTATCCTTTCCACTAAAGCCCACGAAGGCCCATTTAGCTCCCGGGGGGTTCCGGTAACCTCCCGGTACTCCGGTAAAATCCTGATTTCACCCGGAACACTTCCGATATCCAAACATAGGCTTCAAATATATCAATCTTTATGTCTCGACCATTCCGAGACTCCTCGTCATGTCCGTGATCACATCCGGGACTCCGAACTAACTTCGGTACATCAAAAAGCATAAACTCATAATAACTGTCATCGTAACGTTAAGTGTGCGGACCCTACGGTTCGAGAACAATGTAGACATGACCGAGACACGTCTCCGGTCAATAACCAATAGCGGGACCTGGATGCCCATATTGGCTCCTACATATTCTACGAAGATCTTTATCAGTCAGACCGCATAACAACATACGTTGTTCCCTTTGTCATCGGTATGTTACTTGCTCGAGATTCGATCGTCGGTATCCAATACCTAGTTCAATCTCGTTACCGGCAAGTCTCTTTACTCGTTCCGTAATACATCATCTCACAACTAACATATTAGTTGTAATGCTTGCAAGGCTTATGTGATGTGCATTACCGAGAGGGCCCAGAGATACCTCTCCGACAATCGGAGTGACAAATCCAAATCTCGAAATACGCCAACCCAACATCTACCTTTGGAGACACCTGTAATGCTCCTTTATAATCACCCAGTTACGTTGTGACGTTTGGTAGCACCCAAAGTGTTCCTCCGGTAAACGGGAGTTGCATAATCTCATAGTCATAGGAACATGTATAAGTCATGAAGAAAGCAATAGCAACATACTAAACGATCGGTGTGCTAAGCTAATGGAATGGGTCATGTCAATCAGATCGTTCAACTAATGATGTGACCTCGTTAATCAAATAACAACTCTTTGTTCATGGTTAGGAAACATAACCATCTTTGATTAACGAGCTAGTCAAGTAGAGGCATACTAGTGACACTCTGTTTGTCTATGTATTCACACATGTATTATGTTTCCCGTTAATACAATTCTAGCATGAATAATAAACATTTATCATGATATAAGGAAATAAATAATAACTTTATTATTGCCTCTAGGGCATATTTCCTTCAGCAAGGTGCCTATCCAAATTGCCGAAGGGATGATTCGTCCAGAGAAGCCTTTGCAGGCAGCAAAGCTTGCTTCTGAGTGTGGACTCGTTGCAAAAAGCCATCTTCGGTTCTTCCTCACTTCAAGCTATACAAAAAAATGCTAGTCTATTGGAGAACTACATTGGGAAAGTTGCTGTAAGCTACTTGTTTCATAGTTAATGTGCTATCTATTTTCTGTTACACCTATGCATGATCACTAATATTGTTCCTACCTTGTTTGCTATCTTGGTAGGCAAATTTTGAGATGAACACGGACTCGGAGACCATCAAGACCTCGTGCAAAGATATTCTGCAGAAATATTCAAAGAACAGACGCCATCAGATCAAGAAGAAGTATTTTGATATCGTAGCCGCAAATAAAGTCAGCATTAAGTCTCCGGTGCCTGATCTAACGGATGGTGAATGGCAAGCTCTGGTGGAGATGTGGTCTACCCCAAGACACAAGGTTTGTCTCTGCTTTGTTTGATGCTTTATGTTCTGCACATGATATGCTAGTGCTAGATCATGCTGACAGTATGCTTTTTTGTAGGAAACCTGTTTGTCGAACAAGATGAATCGACAAAAAGTCGTGTACAATCAAAGAACTGGCTCCAGGCACTACACAGCACGCGTTTTTGCCACTGTGAGAACTCTTCTCTAGAGACCTTACCTTTGGTTCCTCATTGAATAACATTTCTGATTCTTGCTGAATAACATTTTGATTTTTGTTGAAAAACATTTCAGAAAGAAGAGCGTAAGGGTGAGGAGCTGTCTGCGATTGACTTGTTTAAGGCCACCCACAACAGCAAGAAGCACGGGTTTTCGGAGCCAGTCAAGACCGCTATAGTAAGTCACTCCATGCTTTGCCCTGTTTGATTCACAGCCAGCTTTGATGCTTTGATGCTTTGATGTTGTTTGACTCGGAGCCAGTCAAGAACACATGCTATGTTCCATGCTTTGATGTTGTTTGATAGTTCAACAAAGATATCAGAACTTGCTGTAGCTATTTGATGCATTTTTTATGATATGATGAAATTTGATCTGAATGTTAGTTTGATGATCGGCTCACTCGGGAAGCCATCTTATATAGAACCACCGTTCTAGGCTTAATGAAGTGGTCATATTGTTCCAATTGCATGTCTCCAGGTCACTAGTCATCATCTTCTTGTATAGATTTTGTGTGCTGGTTTGATTACTTCAAATAATCCATTTGTGTGCTGGTTTGGTTTCTCTTGCTTGGTTTCGTTTGCAAAATGTGAAATAGATCTCCCACTAATGCATATCATTTTCCTCCATATGCTAGCTTGAGATGGAAAAAATGAAGGAAGCGCCGGTACCAGAAGGTGAAGAGCCAAAGTCTGCTATTGAAATTGTCGAACAAGTCCTCAAGACCGAAGTCAAGCAAAGCACATTCCTCGGGAATGTTGGGCTCTAGTCATCTAGGAACAACTTCGGCAAAGTTGCTGCTCATGTTCGTGAGCTTGAGCAGAAGCTGGAGAGGTCCGAGCTTCAAGCTGAACTGGTGCAAGAAGAATTGGCGGCAATCAAGATGAAGGCGGAAGAATCTGAAGCTGCACGTGACAAGGAACTTGAGCTGCTGCGCAAGAAGTCTCAAGAACAAGAAGAGAAGTTAGCCCACTTGATGGCTCTCTTTGGAGCTAAGGTAGTTTGATGGCTGTGCTATGAACCTCTTTGTTTTTGAGCTAAGGTAGTTGTTGCATTTTGAACCTGGGAGCTGAGCTGAGAGCTGTTGCATTTTGTTGCATTTTGCTGTTTAATCTAGAGCACATGGATCCTGTGAAGTTATGTGATCACTTGTGAACCTGGGCCTTTCTGTGAAGTTATGTGATCTTGTGAACCTGGATCACTTGTGGATCATTTTGTTTATTTTCTGTGAAGTTATGTGGATCACTTGTGCACCTGGGCTTGTGGATCACTTGTGCACCTGGGCCTTTCTGTTTATAGTTATGCAAAATGAGAACCTGGGCTCTAAAAAGGCCAAGGCCCAAACAAGAATTAGACCAAAAAGGCTTGGGCCTAAAAGAAATGACTATAAGAAAAAAATTATAAAAGGCTGCATAACAGAAAATAAAAAGGCCAAGGCCCAAATTCGAACTAGACTAAAAAGGCTGTGGCCCAAAACAATAGTGGAATATAAAAAAATCATCAGAAAAAGGCTCCATTCCCAGAAAATAAAAGGCCAAATTATTGGGCCAGGCCCATGCAGATAAGCAAAATAAAGAGAAAAAAAATTAAATGGGCTGAATTATTGGGCTTGGCCCATCAAGACGGCTGAAATGGACCGGGCTGATTCTATTTTACGACCTTTTCATTTGGTCGTAAGTCTGACACGTCAGCTTGCCACGGTGGATCTGACGTGGTGTGGTCGGATTGCTAGTGACCAAAACAGTTGGTCGTTAAATCTATGACCTTTTTTTTGGTCGTAAACGTTTGCGACCATTCCAGAAGAAAGGTCGCTATAGTCAGTTTACGACGGCCAGCTTTTGACCTTATGTTTTTGGTCACAAAAAGGTCACAAATGGAAATTTGTGACCATTCGGTGACCAATAGTGGTGGTCACAAGTTGACAATATTTCTTGTAGTGCGTTTGGGCATGCTCGCCTAGCTAGAGTGCGGGTCACTTCAGAGCCGTTGAGGGTGATGCACTGGCGTTGGTTGGCCGCGCATGGATGCAGATCTTGAGTGGCAGCGGAGCGCTACGATGTGGTGGACGAGACCGTTGGTGAAGCCCCAACGGCCTCAGGGGGCGGAGGTGCGACGATGTGCTCGGTGCAGTAGCCCCTGTTGGAAATATGCCCTAGAGGCAATAACAAATTAGTTATTATTATATTTCCTTGTTCATGATAATCGTTTATTGTCCATGCTAGAATTGTATTGATAGGAAACTCAGATACATGTGTGGATACATAGACAACACCATGTCCCTAGTAAGCTTCTAGTTGACTAGCTCGTTGATCAATAGATGGTTACGATTTCCTGACCATGGACATTGGATGTCGTTGATAACGGGATCACATCATTAGGAGAATGATGTGATGGACAAGACCCAATCCTAAGCCTAGCACAAAGATCGTGTAGTTCGTATGCTAAAGCTTTTCTAATGTCAAGTATCATTTCCTTAGACCATGAGATTGTGCAACCCCCGGATACCGTAGGAATGCTTTGGGTGTACCAAACGTCACAACGTAACTGGGTGGCTATAAAAGTGCACTACGGGTATCTCCGAAAGTGTCTGTTGGGTTGGCACGAATCGAGACTGGGATTTGTCACTCCGTGTGACGGAGAGGTATCTCTGGGCCCACTCGGTAGGACATCATCATAGTGTGCACAATGTGACCAAGGAGTTGATCACGGGATGATGTGTTACGCAACGAGTAAAGAGACTTGCCAGTAACGAGATTGAACAAGGTATCGGATACCGACGATCGAATCTCGGGCAAGTACAATACCGCTGGACAAAGGGAATTGTATACGGGATTGATTGAATCCTTGACATCATGGTTCATCCGATGAGATCATCGTGGAACATGTGGGAGCAAACATGGGTATCCAGATCCCATTGTTGGTTATTGGCCGGAGATATGTCTCGGTCATGACTACATGGTTCCTGAACCCGTAGGGTCTACACACTTAAGGTTTGATGATGCTAGGTTTATAGGGAATAGATGTACGTGGTTACCGAATGTTGTTCGGAGTCCCGGATGAGATCCCGGATGTCACGAGGAGTTCTGTAATGGTTCGTAGGTAAAGATTTATATATGGGAAGTCATCATACGATCACCGAAATAATTTCGGGGATTACCAGTATTGTACCGGGACCACCGAAGGGGTTCCGGGGGTCCACCGGGAGGGTCCACCTACCCTGGAGGGCCCTGTGGGCTGTCTGTGGAAAGGAACCAGCCCCTTAGTGGGCTGGGCGCCTCCCCCCTAGGGCCCATGCGCCTAGGGTTTTGGGGGAACCCTAAAGGGGGGCGCCCACCTTGCCTTGGGGGACAAGGGAACCCCCCTGGCCGCCGCCCCCTCCTTAGATTGGATCTGAGGGGGCCGGCGCCCCTCTCCCTTGCCCCTATATATATGTGGGGGGTGGGAGGGCAGCCGCACCAATGTTCTGGCGCAGCCCTCCCCCTCTCCCAAGTCCTTCTCCTCTCCCGCGGTGCTTGGCGAAGCCCTGTAGGATTGCCACGCTCCTCCTTCACCACCACGCCGTCGTGCTGCTGCTGGATGGAGTCTTCCCCAACCTCTCCCTCTCTCCTTGCTAGATCAAGGCATGGGAGACGTCACCGGGCTGCACGTGTGTTGAACGCGGAGGCGCCATCGGTGCTTAGATCGGAATCAACCGCGATCTGAATCGCTACAAGTACGACTCCTTCTTCCGCGTTCTTGCAACGCTTCCGCTTAGCGATCGACAAGGGTATGTAGATGCACTCCCCTTCCCTTCATTGCTAGATTACTCCATAGATTGATCTTGGTGATGCGTAGAAAATTTTAAATTTAGCTACGATCCCCAACAGCCCCGGTGAGCTGGGAGACGGCGTCGGTGAAGCGCACCTGATCCGGTGGAACTCGGTGTCTGTGAGGCACGTCGGTTGCGGCGGCTGATGTTGTCGGTGGACCACCCGGTGCGGTGGACGAGGGCGTAGATGAGGTAGCTCCTGTGCGGTGGTGAAGCGCGACCGTCGTATTCATCATCGTCGTCCGGCACAGAGGTGCTGAACAGTGGGGAAAGAGACGAGACGAGGGGCGATTCGAGGGTTGGCGGCAAATTAGGGATTTGAGCCATCTGGGCGCGGAAGGGGACGGTGGAGAAGAGAGATTTTGTAGGGCTGGAATTGGGGCCGCCGGATATTTCAATCCGAAACGTGGAAGCGCGAACTTATATTGTCATCGTCCTTTTTTGGGGGGGAGGGGGGTGGGTGGCTGCGTGCTACACGTCCGTCCGACACACGCGACCACCCTGACAGGACTATGCTTTGGTGCCTTAAGGGACCTGCCTTTCTGTCCATGACATATGGGCCCAATAGGTGGCTGGCCCACATGTCAGTGACCCAAAGGCAGTTGCCTTTAAGGCACCGAAGCAGTGTCCACCCCGACACGACCCTGGTTTGCCTGGTGTGCCTACATTTGAGAATGCAAACGAATCTTCTTTCTTTTGCAAACGAATCTGTATGTATTACCATGCCTGTGTTTTCCTTGAATAATTAGTCATTCGAAACGAGATACTCCATCCGTTCACTTTTGTAAGTCGTTTCAAACAACTTAAAATGAACTGTTTTGCACATTGTCTGAAATGTCTTCAAGGTCTTATAAAAGTGAACAGAGGGAGTACTATAAATTAATTAATGAGGAGTTATTTGAAAAAAAAATCAAAACGGTACCCATGCTAACGTGGATTAGAGTGTGTCTCACATAATTAGTTATTTGAATTAGAGTGTGTGTGTCACGTAGTTAGTTATTTGAATTAGAGTGTGGGTCACGTAGCGATCTCCAATTCTAACGTGGATTTCGCATTTCACTATATCCACGCTACTTTTTTAATACAAATTCATATGTATATGATGAACACCATGGTAGTGAGAAAACTTTTGGATGGATTCAAACATATGACCTACAAAATAGCACAACAAACTGAGTCAATGTCAACTTTTTGAAACTTAGTATGGCACGAATTCGAAATAATTACCCGTATGCCTGGTCCTCGGTTCAAATCTTACAATGTACACCGAATTAAAACATCGATATTAAGTCTCGTACTATGTACATTCAAATGTTGTTTTTAGCCCCCCCCCCTGCACAAACGCTACATACTTCCTGTATCGGTCAATCTTCCTCTCCTAACCACCTTAGGAAGCTATCGGTTTCCAACACACGTTCATTCTTTCTCTCCATGTTTCGATCTCTAAGTCTCTCAACTACACAACCCCTTTTCCCACTCTGTTACCAAATGTATTTACCTCACACACCCGCCATTTCACCCCATGCCGAGCTCTCTCTCTCTCTCTCCCCCCTCTCCCTCTCACCCTCTCGCGCTAAATACATGCATTGCCTATCTAGCCCCCCAACCTCTCGTGCATGCGCACACACGCACGTTGTATATCTAGGTCACTCCCTCGAGACTGTCTTACTCTTTCTTCCCCACGGCGGGCCACACTCGCTCAATCTCGCTCTCTTTATCCGAGTCTCGTTTAACCTCATTTTCTTTCACACACAAATGATATATCTCCCTGTTCGGGCCTCGATCGACACACTCTATACTCTCTCACGCAGATTGTCTATCTAGGTCAGTCCATCCAAGCCGCCACCACTCTTTCGACCTCATGGTGGGCCACGCTCACTCAATCTCTCTCTCTCTCTCTCTCTCTCTCTCTCTCTGTGTGTGTGTGTATGTCTCGATTGACCTCGCTCTTTCTCGGACAAAAACGATATATCACCATGTTTGAGCCCAATTCGACCTATTCACATTGTATACTCTCTCACGCACATCGTCTATCTAGGTCACTCTCTCCAACCCGTCTCACTCTTTCAATCGCACGACGACCCTATGTGATCGGTTGACCTTGCTTCCTCCCACGCACAAAATATATCTACACGTTTGTGACCGGATCATATCTCAAGCTCTATCTTACAGCCCTCACCCTTGCCAAAAAGCTCAATCGGACAATATCTCTCCAAGGCATATGTATTTGTTCAATGAATGTCGGACCACACTCACTTTGTCTCTATCTATATGTCTCTCGATTGACCTCGCTTTCTCACACCGTATCTTCCATGCGTTGAAGCTACTACCTCTCCATCCCTCGCAAAGCCGGAGCTATTTACATTGCGAGGGGCACTCCAACCTTGGATTAATTTGTGTAGGCATTTATTCCGGTCGGTTTAGATTATATTTTCGTAGCATTCGGCCCACAACTACTCCAAACACCGTTGCAACCCACGCAACTACCCTAGTTGATTTCCCTCTGGCTCGGTCATCGCTCTCTCGCACGTCCTTTATCGCCTTCAATGTCACACCATGGTATTATTGAAAAAACTATGTTGTTCTCTTTAATTATTATAAATAAGCTACAAAACTACACACCGATAGTCCACTTGGAATGGAATAAATTTCGACCCACAAATTAAAGTGGTACAAACTACACACCGAGGGGCCCACATGTCATGAAACAAATTTGGACCCATATACAAATTAAAAAATAAAGGACGAGGATCGAACATGCGACCGGGCCTTCAAGCCGCACGTCAAGAGTAGGCAACATACGTAGAATAGCAATGTTTGTTGTACCCCCTTTGTTCACATAATGTTTTTATATTACCACAGCCTAATTAATGGATAACATGTAATATTATTTTTAGTTATTCGCCTTGACTTACTGGTGGGTTCCATGTGTGCTCTCTCTCTCTCTCTCCTCCCCTTCTGCGTTTAGACGCATGGGCAAACAGGAAGAACTCACGGGCGATGTTGCCGTTGACCATATCTGGACGCGTTCACAAGTCACGACACCAGTTTCACGTACTAGCAGCACTAGTCAGTGTGTACGTGCAATGCACGTTAATTTGGATGTATATTAAGTGCATGCGAATATTAACTACTAGGATATTATTTGCGTGTTTTCATGTGATTAGCACTATTTTTGGCATGAAATTAACTGCACGCTAAACGTGTTGAGCGCTCGACATTGAAGCAGTCTAGGTCGTTGGATGACAAGGAATACATGTGGCTTGATGACGTTTTATATTTAATTTGATACGGCTCTAGCAGAACATTCAATCGACGAGACCATACATTTCGTTCAGTTTGACTCTGACTTTAAATTATACGACGATCGATATAAAATAAATGGAAATGATAAACGTTCGGATTTTAAGCATGGCAATCCGAATGTTTTTCATGGCAAATTTAGATTACGCGGCAGCGGCGGGGGTGTCTCGTGGTGGGAAGCCGCTCCTCTGCCGTGCTCTGTGTGTCGTTGGTCCACTGACCGACGACGACGGCGCCGTCTTGCGCTGTTGTTGGCGTACTCCTGGATGTTGGCCTAGCTTCAAGGAAGGCCAAAATGTTCCGAACATCGGAGCGAGTCGACTGGCGGGAGGAGGCGACTGGCGTTGGTGCAAGGAAGCGGTCGACGGCGGCCATCCATGCCGCTGAGGGGGGCACTGGCACCCGCGCGAGGACAGGCGCTGTCAACGGCGCGGCGGAGACATTTGTGTGCACGGGCACCGGCACGGGTGCGCACGTTAGTGCATGCGCAGGCGCATGCGCTGGCAGGTGCATGGGCACCGGCATGGGCGTGCGCGTCAGTGCACACGCAGGCGCATGCGCTGGCAGGTGCACGGGCGCGTGAAAGTCGGCGGGCACCTCATGGAACCCCGTGGGATCAAGCTCGGCGACAATGTGCGGCTCCCAGCCCATCAATGCCACGGGGATGGGCGCTGGCGCAGTCAGGGTGACGGGAGCCGGAACGGGAGCGGGGACAGGCACGGCGTCTTCCCGCAAGGCCAATTCAAGCTCGTCCCAAAGCGCCTTATGTTCTTGAGACTCCGACTGGGTGTCTTCCTCAGGAAACTGGAACACTAAGGGCAGACCATCATGATGCAGCATGGCGTATGTTTAGGTCAGGCTAGTTGGAGGTAGACGACAGGAGAATCGGAGAGGAAGAGAGAGGATTGTAGCGATACTCCCCCCTTTCCGGTTTATAAGGCTCAATTCAAAAATCTCACCAACCAAGGTAGATAGTGAGTGGTGGAATACTTTTCGTAGTTTGCAAAAGCACCCAATTAATGCTCTTGTTTTTCTCAAAAAAATATGTTTACCAATGCATTAATTGCAATGCATGCATGCATAAATTACATGCGTTGGTCAATTTTCTCTTAATACTTGCATGCAATGATTTAATTTACCTTGGAATCTGAACATGTGATGGGAAACAACAAAATTGAGCCTTATAAAATGGAAAAACTAATATTTTGTGATAAGCCCTATAAACCGAAAAGGAGGGAGTACCGGGTAGTGCGGGGTTGATTTTAAACTGCGGGCCAAGCGACATTAAAAGTGGGAGCAGTTGGGACGATGGTGGGCGGCGGAGCCTGGTCAAAGGGCTCGCCTCCCGGTGAGCCTGCACAGCGGTCTGCTCGCATGCCTCCCTGACAGCCGGCGCAGCGGTCTGCTCGCACGCCTCCCATCGACTCATACGCTTGCTCGGACGGCACCTACCGATTGCCGATGAGAAGCGGGGACTCGTGGCGGCACGTAAACGCCCACGATTTCAATAGTGAAAGCGTTCGCCTTAACGTGATATGTCTTTCTTCCAAAATACCTTGGCTCTTCATTTGTGCAACTTGTCATAAGCAGCTTGTCTCAAATTGAAGAAAAAACTTACGAAGTAATATTTGTGCCATATCACGTGACCATGCTTAGTTTCAAAACAATATCATAACCTGCATCATGCAATAAATTTTCAAGCCGTACATCTGTCCTGTTGTATTTCTTAAGAAAGGATTTGGTCAAACATTTTGCGTAGTTAGACTTCAGACAAGTTATATATGCAGAGTAAAAGAATAATCCCTCCGTACCAGTGCATTGCTTGATATATTAACTCAAGTACTAGGCACGAACAAACGGGCTCAATTCTGTGCTCATCCTGGTGTAGTAGTAGTAGTACTAGGCAATGCAGTTGATGGGTGACCTTGACGAGCGGCGACCGAGGGAATTGAACCGTGCTCGGCACGGTAGGTAATGTTGTCTAGTTACTAAAGCATCCCTCCGTTGTTCATCGGTAGTCATTATGGACTGGGGACATGAGGGGAATTTCCTAGGGCTGGGATTCTGGCCGTCAGATATTTCGACTTGAAACGCTGAGGCTCGACTGGTTGGGGTAATGGGGTTGCCCAATGTGCGTACCACGCACGCCACCAAAGGACACGAGCCCGCTTTTTTTAGGATCAACACGAGCCAAGGTCTGGCTGGTACGCCGTTGGGTCCTACCATTCGAGAATACGAAAGGAACCTTTTAAATTGCCGAACGAATCTATGTGTATTACAATACCCATATTTTCCTTGCAAATACTAATCTCAACGTGGTAATTGATTTATGACGAGTTGTTGAATTAGAGTGAGTTTGTGATATAGTGATCTCAATGTGGATTTCACATTTCATGGTATCCCTAGTAAGTTTTCCAATGCAAATTCAAATTTAAAAGATGAACAATATGGAGGTGAGAAAACTTTGTATGTATCAAGCATATGACCACACACACACACACACACACACACATGAACACAACAACAATCCAATAAGTATAGTGCATCTACTTTTCCAAACCATGCATGTATGACACGAATTCAAAAATACTCCTTCTATTCCTAATATTAGTCTTTTAGAGAGTTCAACAAGTGACTACATACGGAGCAAAATGAGTGAATCTAGACTCTAAAATATGTCTATATACATCCGTATGTGCCAGTCCATTTGAAGCCTCTAAAAAGACTAATATTTGGGAATGAAGGGAGTAAAATGTAAGGCATCCATGGTCCTCAGTTCAATAGTTAAAATGAACATGAAACTGAAACATGAGTATTAAGTCTATTACTATAGTACATGCAAATGTTCTGTTTAGGCGGAGCTATGATTGTCGGGGGTCAACCCCTCAACCTTAGATAAAATTGTGGAGCTCTGTTTAGGGTTGTTTAGATTATATTTGTCCCCACCCTCCCAGCCACCGATTGGTTGTGCACCCCCACCCCTCCTCCCCGGGAGAATATCATGTGCCCCATACCTTAGATGCTATATGCCGATACGAGTTGCTTGGAGCTTGTAGATCTGAGATATAGCAGCTCACATAATGTGTCTTAATATTTCTGCAGGAAACCTTGGTGAGTTTGAGAATTGCACACAATTTGTACAAAAACTACTTAGATGCCCTTTGATCCCATATCCAACGACCTCGAAGCTCGTATCACCGTAGCATCTAAGATGAAGGAGGACATCATATTCTCCTGTACGTAAGAATATCATGTGCTACCACACCTTAGATGCTTTGGTGATACAAGCTCTTCGGAGGCGTTGGATTTGTGACCCAACACCTCCTCGGTGGTTCGAATGGTTTTTTGTAGAAAAGCCCCAAAAGAGTTCGTCCACTGCTTACAAGCACAAAGACTGCTCAGATGCCATTGGATCTCAGATCAAACAACCTCCAAGCTCATATCACCGTAGCATCCAAGCTGCGATAGCACCTTATGTTTTCTTGCACGGGAGAGTATGAGGTGCTCCCGCACCCTAGATTCTATGGTAATACAAGTTCACTGAGATCTAACGGCCCACAATAGGAGGTTTGAATGTTTTTGCAATATACGGCTGATAGAGTTTGGGAAATGCGTAGAAAGTACAAGTACTACGCATGTGCCATCTGATCACTGATCATACGACCTAGATGCTCATATCACCGTAGCGGGTAATTAAGCTACGGGGAGCACCTAATATGAGCACCGGGGAGCCGTTGGATCGAAGATGCAGCGGCACACACGAGGCTTGAATGTTTTATTTGCAAAAAAAAACCTTTGGAGAGTTTTGAAATTGCACATAATTACAAAGACTACTCCCAAGCCATCGGATCTCACTTCCAACGGTGTAAAAACTTTTATCACCATAGTATCTAAGCTGCGGGGTGGATGTGATATTCTATGCCGCTGTCATTTTTGTTCGTAAACTTGCAAAATACGTGTAACTCGTGCCGTTACTTGTCTAACCGCGCAAAGTGTTTGTTCAAAAAAACCATCCTACACTGAAATATCGAAACAACACACGGGGGTCCCACTTATCATTAATCAAATTTGGACCTAAAACTAACAAATCTGAAAGACGAGATTCGAACTGGCAACCTGGACTACAAAGCGTAAGTCGATAGCCTGAAAAAACGAACGGTTGTTGGCTTTGTCCCATAACTTGATTTTATTTATACAGTACTTTCGTTGAGTAGAGTAGAGGGAATGCCTCATCAACACGTGCATGACCGTTGTCTCACTTACTGGTGGGTCCCAGGTCTACGATCTCAATCTCTCTTCTCTCCATCGTCTAACCTTTGCACGGGCACACACGAAGAGTGGCGCTAGCTTGCCATGGTGTTATTACAACTAAAAAAAGCTTGGAAAATAGAAGAATCGCCTAGAACAAGAGACGTTGTGGCTGGTCGAGACGGAGCTGACAACATCTATCCTCCGTGCCATGTTTGCATGATGAAGCTGTGTGGCTAGTGGGGTGTTTTTGACCGACTGGCTGGGTCTCGAGGTCGAACCATAGGTACTACGTCTGATACAGTATATTTTTACACGCACATTTTTCCTCCGTGCCGAGACGTGGCACACCCTACCGCGCGGTTTCGGGGTCCTCCCGGGTGGTGCACGGATATATTCTTCCTGACGTGGGACGCCCTACAGCGCGTTTTCTGGGTCATCCTCGGTTGTAGCGCCGAAGCAAGTAAATGAGTCGTCAAATCACGAAAGACCACCTTTCCCGCCGAGTACATCAGTGAAGCACGGTGGCTAGCTAGTTGGGCTAGTTCGACCAATTTGCTAGGCCGCTGCCACATTTGTTTTTTCACCCCTTTTTTTATCTACTTGCCGGTAGGTAAATTAAATATCCACCGCGGCGTTGCTCTGGTGTTTGGGTGCGGCAGGATTTTTATTTTTTTTGATTGACGGGAGCAGGCGCGGCAGGATTTTCAATTTTTTGATTGACGGGACCAGGCGCGGCAGTTAGTCACGATGACTCCTCCTGTAAAAACCCACCGCTCCGTGATGTGTGAAGTCGTCGACTGGTGTTTTACCGTGGTGAAAACCAAAAGATTCCCCGCTCCCTCTGCCTTCCTGTAGATTGCATTGCCTTTCAGCCATTTCGCCCCCATTGCTTCCTCTCCCCATTGCTTCTACCTGGTGCCATGGCGGCGCAGCAGATCACGGAGTCCGAGGTGAGGCTCCTGACACAGGAGCTCCATGCCAAGGATGCGGAGCTCAGGGCCAAGGACGTGGAGCTCCGTGAGCTCAAGGAGGAGAGGAGTGCCATGCTCCTCCGTTATGTGCGGGAGTTCACGGAGCTTCAAAAGCGGCAGGCGTCCACCACAAAGATGCTCGAGGAGTCGGCGGCGTTGCTGCAGAAAGCGGGAGATACGATAGGCCGTCAGGGGAGCCGGCTGGAGCGCGAGCGGGCCGATCGTGACGAGGTCCAGGATCGCCTCAGCCACTTGGTGAACCAAGTTGCCACGCACGTGTTGCGGCTGCGCGATGCCTACCATCATGCCAGCGCGACGATGCCAGTCGTCAGGCTAAACCGGTTCGACCACCCGGTCGACTTCAACGAGCTGCGGCTTCCTGACCTGGTCTCCTTCTTCACTTATATCTCCAAGGAGCTGAGCCATCTCCGCGCGATGGTGGGGGCTGAGCTGGACAAGGAGGGGTTGTGGGCTGTCATCGCCGTTGCCGGGCCAATCCTTTCAGGGCTCCATCACCGGAATCCATTCGTGCCATTGGACGCCGTCTTTGACGAGCTGGCTCCCGTCGATCGGGAGCGGGCTCTGCGGGCGGTTGCACCCTGCATCACCAACGTCGTGCGCCTCGAGAAGCAGAGGGACTTCGATGGTGTTTAGGCGCCCTCTGCATGGGCATGTCCATGTCTCGGCGCAACATGACCGTTGGATCAAACTCAGACGGTGCAGATTAGTCACTGTAGCACAAAGCATGTGGGTGTGTTTGGTTGCATTCTCATCTCAATATAGTTGTTTCCTCTTCGTGTATTTTTGTCAACCTACTAGTGTGGACTCATGCACCCTTCATGCACTCTGCCAAACACCCAAAAGTGGGTCGAGAAGGGAACTTTTGCTCCCATCGCGTTCACCCTTCATACACCCTGCCTAACACTATTCATGCTTCATATGGTTCATGTTTCGTGGAGTAGTGTAGCTCTGTACTCTCCGTGCGCTGTGGACCTAGTTCTATTAACATTGATCTCACCGTTCATTCTCGACCGGATAGTCGAAAAAGCGGTACTATGTTACATATAGGAGTAGTTGACATGCGCACAACACCATTTGTTATCGTCATATATTACTACACTAGCAACAAGATTGTGTAGTACTGACGTATGAACCAGTGCACATGCCTAGTAGTAGGAGCACTGTGTATGTTCAAGTGGCTGTCGTGTTTCGCACTCCCCCGTCTTAAGAGTGGAAATGCTTGCTGTAATCATTTTTTCTTCTGAAAAACAGTGGACACGCTCTACCGTGCGGATCCTCCTCTAGCCATGCACTAAATTACTCACTTTCGCCGACATGTGGGACAGCCAGCATCGGGGTCCACCAGCCATGCACTAAATTACTCCGTAGTAGAGTGACGATAGACTACCCCGATCGAAGCGCCGCAGTAATGCCCAATGAGCCGTCAAATCACAAAACCCCCTCCTTTCCAGTAGTAAGTTGGACAGACGAAGCAACCATCATTTCAGTCTTCTCTCTCAGCTTCCTCTCTACCCAACCCTCGCTTCTGCCTCATCTTGTTCCTCATTTCTTCAAGAAAACCCCGACCTTATTCTGCCATTGTTCTTCTCTCCCAAAGAAGGAAAGGTGAGCGCATCAATGGTGTTGATTATGGCCAAGGCCCGGTCTTGCAACCCCGAGACTGATCCTATAACTCCCTCAATTTTCTTCTTTTGGGTTTGTGATTATGGTTTATTTTCTTTTATTTCTATTTGACAGTTTCTTGATGGACGCTGGAGCACCGGCCGAAGTGATGTCTATGGCTCCGGCCAAAATCGTCGAGGCTCATGGTACGAAGAAGCGCAAGCACCCCGCCGAGACTACCGCAGACAAGCTCAAAGCCATCGCCCTGTCCAAGCCCCCTCTCCGGGATCCCTCATTAAGCAAGTCCAGGTAATATCTCTTCTTGACGATCTTTTTCTCGATCTTGATCGTGTTTTTTCATCTAACATGCAGTACTAGTAGTACAACTTTCTGGGTGATTTTGCATGTGATTTTTGTGTGCCAAATGACGGTTCTAAATTCCTCTTTTGACCAAAACATGCGAGAGGTTGGCACTGATTTCTTATAGATTACTTTCAACTACTCCCTTTGTCCCAAATTTCTTGTCTTGGATTTGTCTAGATACGGATGTATCTAATACTAAAATGTGACTTGATACATCCGTATCTAGACAAATCTTAGACAAGAATTTTGGGACGGAGGGAGTACTTTATGAACATCAATGCTACCTTTTAAGAGGGTATATTTGCCTTAGTAACTTGTGTTATGGATTTTGCATGTAATCCCTCTACTCTCATGCCTTTGAAGACATGTTCTAGTGTCTTTGTTCACTCATTTCTGTGCGTATATGTAGTCATATATGGAGTATAATATCGAAAATCATCTTATATTTCTGAACGGAGGTAGTAATAAAATATGGTTTCTGTTTGAATTAGAACCAGGTCCATGGTGGAGATGAAGTTCTCAAAGTCATGCCGTGTGAACTGGAAGACCTGATGATGAGTTCTACTGCTGAACTATCCAGCTGATGTGTTCTTGTCGCCACGTGTCCTGAACTAGTGTTTTCCTATAGCATTGTTGTCAGGCGTGTTCTCGAGGTTGTACTTGACCACAACAATTTCCTGGTTGTGCCTTCAATTACGAAGGGTGTGGTTCTTGTAAAGCTTCCCAACAAATCTGATGTGGCTTGTCTTCATCATCATGTTTACGAGTGGAAAGACCACTTTGTTAGGTTCTTCAAGGTTGACAAGATGGTGATGGTGCCTGTAGACATCTCACATGAAGTCCATGGCCTAGTCAGTTATGCAGGGTTCATCCCATAGGTCGGTGGCAAGAAATAGTCTGCGGAGTTTAGTTAGTGCAACTTTGCTTGTCTGTAGTAAGTACTATTGTTAAGTACTTGATTTGTGTTTGTGAACCCTGTATTGTTTATTAGTACTGTCACTTTTGGTGTGTGGTCAGTCCTGAGAACGGTCTATGTTAATGTCTGTCCACTCAATTCAGTCTGTATATTTTGAAGTATCCAGATCATATTTTTTGTGAGGACAGTTTATCAATTATGGTTACACTCCAATATCTGTATGCATTGCATGGTTTATCGCACCCACCATGATTTCCAGTCCCATGGATGTTCGGTCCATACGATTTGTCACGACCTTTGGACTGTCCTGCTTGTGGGAGTAGGCAGGGCCCCTGCATGCCACGCGTAGTTGGGCGATCAATCTTCTGTTTAGTACTTCAACATAGTGATTTCCTGGTAAGGATTCACTCGTGTCACATCAAGTAAATCTTATTAATTTACTGTCTAAATCTTATTGATTTAATGTCATGTTTTCTTTCTTTTCCTGCAATTTTACGATGCAGGTTTTGCCATGTGAAATTCATCACAGAATAAACCGTTTGGTTTGCTCTACGTGGCTATTTTTGCAGGTTTCACTTCTTATGTCGTGTCAGTAACGTAGGCACTGTCCATCACTTATATTACTGGGAAAAATTGGATCAGTCTGTTGTCTGAGTACTAGCTGAATCCCTATGATGAACTGCAGTTTGGTTTAACAAAAACGCCACAATTAGTCCTTCTCGTGTTTAAAAGAAATGAAGAAAAAACTAGATCACGATCATGGATCCTTGTCAAGTTAGAAAGCTGATCATGGCAGACCAGACACGATCGCCGTTGTCTCGCACAGATCGAGCAACGGCAGTTGCTCTAGCACTGACAGCGGCAGGAGCTCAGTCTGATCCAGCTGAGGATTGGGCACCGACCGCGTCAGCGGATCAGTCTGATCTACCAGAGGATCGGGCATCGACACCGGCACCAGCTCCACATGGAGCACCATCTCCGGCAGCAGCGGCGGCTTCGACACCTGCACCAACACTTGCACTTGCATCTGCTCCGGCCCATGCAGTTGCACCGGCAGCAGACTGGGCTGCAGTTCGCACTTCATATACCAAAGTCCTTAACAAAACCGACATGTCCACCTTCTTGGTAAGCATTGGCCGCCCAAGTGCTTCATTCTTTTTTCTTTCCATGTTGTTTCACATGATTCACTGTGTTGATCTAACTGTTTGGGTATGTCTTCTTGTTTGCAAACAGAGAATTCCTAGAGCAACGAGGGAGTCGTTCAACAATCCGGGCGACCGCGACCAAGTTTCTCTTACCATGCACAGCCTTGGTGTGAATGAACCTGCTCAATATACCATAAGTACAAAGGATGGTCGCGTGATGATTGATGCTAAAGGATGGTCAAGGTTCAAATCTAAATCAAATCTTGCGGTAGGGGATGATGTCAAAATCGAACTTTCTTGGCAAGGAGAGCTGGTCCAAATCAACTTTGAAATTAGCAGCACACAACTGCCGAACTGATCTATCCTCCGAGAGATTTTGATGTAATAATCTGGCATGCTGAAACAAGTGTCCTGTGTGTATAAGTAGTACGACAGTATTATTTATCACATGGTATATCATTGAATTGCAACTCTGATTGCTGGTTAGGAACTGTCGTTCGATTTCATTCCAACAGCTGTCGTGCTTTATTCAATTTTGTGTATTCGCCTTGCGACAGCATCTAAAACCAGCGCGTACCGATCGCTTGCAATATGAAAAGCGCTGAGGTAGAACACATGGGCCCCCAAACATGCAGGGTCGGCCTGCGGCCCAAAGTCCAGAACTGTGAGCCTATCTGAGTATTATATTCTCAGCTGAACCCCCATAAAAAAAAGTTGAACCCCCATAATGCCCGTGCGTTGCAGAGGGAGTATATTTCTCGGCAAGGTGAGCCTGTGATATAAAAGATTTGTATATTTCTTTACAGAGGGAGTATCTCTCTATCAAAAAATATATTTATGTGTAACTAGTTACTCCTGCCTTTCTACTTCCTTTCGCTGATATGTGGGGCAACCGGCAACGGGGTCCACGTGCCGTACGCACAAATTAGAGTGCACAACTTCATGATAGACACACCCCGGTCGTAGCATCGCAGTAATGCCCAATGAGCCATCAAATCACACCCCCCCTTCCAGCTTTAGCAGTAAGCTAGACGGACGAAGCGGCAATATTTCACTGGGCCTAAATCCCCTTCTCCCTCGTCTGCTTGTTCAGAGAAAACCCCCTCTCAGCGATTGCATAGGGTTTTCTCATGGAGAACCAGGTGTGAATTCTTCATCCATCCCCGATAAACCCAAGTCCCTTGGTCGCAGGTAATCCTAGGATGGCAGCCGCCGCCGTTGATGCATTTTTCTTCCTACCGAATCTAGTGTGTTTCATTTGCAGTGCCCAAAGTGCGAGTACCCTACAGGTTTCTGCGCCCTCGGCGAGACACCACACTTGTTCCTTCTCATCCTAACACGACATTTTGAAACGCGCACAGTATGTTCCTAGAATCCTATTTTCTATCCGGGAGGGTGGGGTTTTTTTGAACATGCTGCGTTCTCATATTATTTTTCCTGCAGTGTATTATTTGCTCTGCCAGAACACATGTACTCAAGATGCTCGGCCTTGCCATAACTGAATACACTAGTTTAATGGTCACAGTGAAGACAAGCCATGGATATAAGTTCCAAGTTGGGTTCATGAACCAAGAAGATCGCTGCTTTTTTTATGGCCGAACTTGGATAAACTTTCTCAAGTGTTACGGACTAAAAGTTGGCGCACGAATGTTGATGGAAATAGCAGAACCTGGTCTCATCTTCGCTGTGATCTTCCACCCCGACGTCGTTCCAATTGTTCATCCATGTTAGTTTTGTATCTGGTTCTTGCTTGTTGCCTCGATTACTTCTTAATCCACCAATTCTGTCTAACTAATCACAATTTAACTTTAGAAGTAGCAACGAATCTCTCACGAAGATGCTACTTCTAACTAATATTTTCTTATAATTAGTGGCACGTGTAGATTTTTTCAGAGTTAAGCAGTCTGCTCGTTTGTTACTCTGTAATAACTCGGCTGTTACTAATGGCACTGAAGTTGACTGGATCGACATCCACAAGTTCCTATACTTTATTGATCGTCTTGAGGTCCTTGTGGGGCGTTTCAATGGTGGAAGGCCACATGGGATATGTGTGCCACTGCTACACTCGTTGAACAGGTCCAACTATGTCGAGAAACTTATGGTACGAGCTGTTTTCTGTTATATATGTTGTTCATAAACTATTGCTTATACATAGTTTTACAGCTATGATCTTCTTGAAACAGGAACTGCCGAGTTCTATTGTTCCTATACAGATGCCTGACCATGGTCGGGTCAGACTTGCGCTTGGTCACAACATGATGTTTATGTTGACCTACTCAATTCCCCTTGCAGGTGAAAAGATACTTATTCATGGGTGGTCTCAAATAATGAAGGCCCGTCCATCTTGGAGAATAGGACAGAAGATTATGTTCATGCTTTTCCATGGCTCTAAAGCGAATATCCTGTTTATTGACCACGTTGCGAGATGAAGCCGCTTTCAGAAGGTTGTGGATGCGTGGGGTGGCACCTGGGCCTTGTCTTGGGGCTTGGCGACCTCACCCTTGGTTAACTGTAGGCAAAGTAGCATTGTTCGAGGCGTGCTTTGTATGGTTGAACCTGTATAAGTACTCATACTGCTTTCAGCTTTGGTTGTTAAGTGCCTCTACTGGTTTCAGTTAAGGTTGTTAAGTACTCCTGCTGCTTTTATAGTCTGTCGTGTTTCTTCAGTCCTGTCTTCATCCAGCCGCCAAAACCAAACCAGCGCCGGCGGGGCCGCCTGCTTCCGCCTCCCACGGCTGGCTGCGCCTCAGCGCACGCATCGCCGCCCCACCGTCTCCTAAATCGTTAACGCCGACGTCCTCCGCGCGCTTTGGTGCGCTCACCGCGGCGCCGCCCTCTCGCGTTATCAACAAGGTCAACAAACAACAGGAATCGGCAGAAGTACGTGGAGAGGATGACAGTAGGGGCCCACCACGTCAGCGTATGTAAAAATAAAATGCTTCCTCGCAGTGTTTTCCTGACATCTGGGACCCACGACATTGTGAGCGTATATAGTCAATAGACAAGAGAACAGCACAAGATCGGCTGACACCTGGGACGTAGCTACTCGAGCAGTATTTTTTTTGTTTGGTATTGTTGAGACGGAGCAGGGTTTGAACTGGGATATGGCCCGTCTAGCCCAGGCTTATATTTTATGTTCACCATGTGACCAGCCCAGCTATTTTTTCTTTGTGAAAATGAGCCCAGTTTATTTTTTCTGAAGAATACCCAATCCAGGCCTACTTATTTTTCTACGCCCTGATGGGCTGAAACTCTTTCAAGACGCCTGCAAATCTTGAAAGTAATATGAAATGGGTTGTAAATATAAAAACAGATGAAAAATTGGCAATTACTTTATAATTTCTGAATTTTATCACATTTTCAGATTCCTATTTCACTGGGCATTAACCTAATTTAAATATATCTTCAAAGTACTTTAAATCTGGCTGGACATTTCAGTATTAAAAATAGTTTGGAACCCACAGAAATATGCGAAATTGGCCCTGGCCAACCAAAAAAAACGACAGCAATAAATTGCATAAGAAGTTGCCATGAGCTATATATATAAATTACTAAAAAAAAGAGGGAGTGGTCTGACTTGTGGGCCTGTTCAGTTGACGCATATGCAAGATTTTTTTAGTTATTATATACGTCAACAAACGATTCTAGCAGACGTAACCGATGGATGTCAATCCAACGGCCGTCGTGTTTCTTCAATCTTTGATCTTCTTGCTCCAGCCGCCAAAGCAGCGCCGGCAGGACCGCCTAATCCCGCCTCCCGTGGCCGGCTGTGCTGCGGCGCAGGCCTCAGCGCCCCCTACTACACCCACCGCTGGCCAGGGCATCCCTCTACTCACCCACACCCCCTGTTATTCTGCGGCTACGACAGCCTCACACGTAGCCGAACCGGTGAACGCTCGTACTCCTCTCTGCATGGGCATCCACTGTCGCGTCTTCCCCGGCTCCGCGTCGTCCCCTTCCTATGCCTCGCCGTCGTCCACTGCCGTGGTGCTCTCGGCGCGGCGTGGTCAAAGTGGTCAACGACCGACTTCCATCGGAAGAGTACTATACGTGGAGAGGCTGACCGCTGGGTCCACGGCAGCCGCAAGGAAGTGCCTCCTTATTACGTGGAAAATAATTATTCCTCCACCTGACAGCAGGGACCCACCGGAGGCCCACCAGTATATCGCGGAAAAAATGTTTGCCCCTGACTGCTGGGACTCACCCGACGGGCCACCGTATTTCGTGAAAAAACGTTCCCCCTGCTGTCAGCTCGGAACCACCGGAAGTGCCTCCTTATTACGCATAAAAAAATGAATACCCCCTACTAGCTGGGACCCACCTTGGTGGGAGGCTGACTTGTCGGCCTACTAAGTTGACGGGGACAGAGGGCTTTGTCAACTTAGTCAATATGCACGATTCTAGCTCCAGTGACCGTACGATGTCCATCCAACGGCCGTAGTGCTTCTTCAACCTCTGGTCTTCTTGCTCCAGCCGCCCAAACCAGCACTGGTCGTGCCTCGTGCTCCTGCCTCCCATGGCCGGCTGCGATGCGACGGAGGCCTCACCGCCCCCTACTACTCCCACCGCTGGCCAGGCCATCCCTCTACTCACCCACACCCCCTGTTATTCTGCAGCGACGGCAGCCTCACACCGCAGCGAACCAATGAACCCTCGTACTCCTCTACGCGTGGGCATCCACTGTCGCGTCTTCCCCGGCTCCGCGTCGTCCCCTTCCTAGGCCTCGCCGTCGTCCACCACCCTGGTGCTCTCAGCGCGGCGTGGTCAATGTGGTCAAGGAACGACTTCCATCGGACGTGGACTGTACGTGGAGAGGCTGACAGCTGGGTCCACGGCCGCAGCAAGGAAGTGCCTCCTTATTACGTGCAAAATAATTATTCCTCCGCCTGACAGCAGGGACCCACTGGACGGGCCACCGTATTTCACGAAAAAAACGTTTCCCTCCTGGCTGCTGGGACCCACCAGCTACACCTTCGCACGCAAGGAAGTGCGTCCGGGCAAAAAAACAAAACGATTCGCCCCCTGACTGCCGGGACCCACCAGCTACATCCTCGCACGCAAGGAAGTGCCTGACAGTCGGGACCCACCTGGTCGAAGCATACGTAGCGTTGTCATTCTGGTCGCGAACGTGTACGTACATACTGGTCGATGTATAGGCGCGCACGTGTCGTAGTAGAGGCGCGCACGTGTCGTAGTAGAGGCGCGCACGTAGTATGTACACATACGTACAGCGGCCAGGGTGCAAGAAAGAAAATACGGCCATGTATGTGTACATACGGGCGGGGTCTCGAATGCCTACTCACGCATACGTACGGCAAGGGCTCGTGTACATGGCTGGGTCAGAACGGTGAAACAACATCGTCGTCGTGTTCATGGGGAGGCAAAGGAATGCGTGGTCGTGTTCATCGGGAGGGCTTGGATGGAACAGGCGATGGGAACGAGGCCTGGCGTACCGCAGAACGGAGGAAACGGACCTCCTACGGTCGAAACGGGGGTCCTGTTGATCGGGAGGGGTGTGGCATATCGCAAAACAGAGGAAGTGGACCTCCTACGGTCGAAATGGGGGTCCTATTGATTGGGAGGGGTGTGGCGTACCGCAAAACGAAGGAAACGGACTTGTGTTGGAGCGCTACGGTCGAAACGGGGGTCCTGTTCATTGGGAGGGGTGTGGCGTACCGCAAAACGGGACTGCATGGGATACTGTTCATCTCCACCGTCGACCCCCTCCAGCCTCCACGAGCTACTGTTCATCCACCGTCAACCTCCTCCAGCCACCACAGGCTCCTGTTCATCCAGCCTCCACCGTGCGCTACTCCACCTGCTACTGTTCAACCACCCCTCCACCGTCTACTGTTCATCCAGCCCTCCACACCACGGGGTCCTGTTCAACCACCCCTCCATAGGCATCCCTCCACCGTCTACTGTTCATCCTGCCCTCCACGGGGTGGTCCTGTTCATCCACCCCTCCACGGGGTCCTGTTCATCCAGCCCCAACCGGCTCAATCGATCGGGGTCCTGTTCATCCAGAGGAAAC
>NC_041388.1:7508270-7592162 GCF_002162155.2 Triticum dicoccoides | reverse complement strand
TAGAGGCATCGATCGGCTTAAGTTAGCAATAGTAGTGAAGGAATCGCTCGATCGGGTTTAGTTAAGAGCCATCGATCGATCGCTCGGGTTCAATAACGCGTAGCCTGCAGTGCAATCGCTCGGGTTCAGTTAGAGCCCAACGCCTCGCTCGGGTTCAGTTAGAGCCAACGCCTCGCACACACGCGCATACATGTACGAGAGAAACACGCATCGCTCGGCCCCCGACCTCCCACCGTAACCGGGAACTCCCTGAAATTTTCCTCCCCCTCGCTTCTACCACGGTTGTTTCCGTCATGGACGGCCCAAAGAATGTCATGCAGCTGCGTCTCCGGCCCGCCCAGGACGAAAAGCCCATTTTCTGTCATGATTTTTTGTCATAGAAGTAGGAGCCCACCACATCTATGATGATACCTGGTTTTGTCACAATTATCGTCATAGAAGTGTCATATGTATGACAGAAAAAAAAATTTGTTCGGCCCAAAATGTCACGGATGTGTCTTTTCTTGTAGTGTACAAATCACCAACTAGGGAACACTATTGTCATACTTGTGCATTGGATGTAGCTAATATCTGAGTGTGTTTCATGAATGGATCAATGATTGAGCATAATGGGCTAGGGATAGCTTTCTTTAGTTTTGATATTGTAAAAGACATGGTTTCTTGTTTGTATGCTTGAGTATTGATGTCTTCATGTCAATCATTCAAGTCCAAATGTCCATGCTACAAAAGAAAAGAGTATATGATGAATATGATAGGTAGAATTCCACATCAAAAATTGGTTTTCATTTGCTACTTTATCATGATGAGTTTTATGAGATGAGATAATGTTTTATGATGCTAGGAAAAGTGATTGAAATTATCATTTATCAAACTTATTCACTATGCTAGCATTCACACTTCATAAATTATTTCTTTTATCATTTACCTACTCAAGGACGAGCAGGAATTAAGCTTGGGGATGTTGATACGTCTCCAATGTATCTATAACTTATGAAGTATCCATGCCATGTTTACAACAATTGTATATGATTTTGGTATGATTTGAATCGACCTAACCCGGACTAATGTTGTTTTCAGTAGAACTACTATGGTGTTGTTTTTTGTGCAGAAATAAAAATTCTCCAAATGCAACGAAACTTTTTGATGTTTTTTTGGAACAAAAGAGGCATTAGAAGCTTCGTGGGAGAAACAAAAGGTAAAGGAGGTGGCCACTACCCACCAGGGCGCGCTAGGGGCCTTGGCAGTGGGCTGGTAGGTAGTGGGCACCCTGTTACCCATCTTCGCGTGAAATCGACGCCAAAAAATCCTGTAAATAGAGAAACCACCAGAAATAACCCTAGAACTTCGACTCCGCCACCGCACGCCTTTGTACATTCAAAATACCATCTAGAGCCCTATTCTGGCACCCTTTCGGAGGGGGAAATCATCACCGGAGGCCATCTTCATCATCCTGGCGGCCGCCATGATGAGGAGGGAGTAGTTCACCCTCGAGGATAGGGGTATGTGCAAATAGCTATGTGTATGATCTCTCTCTCTCTCTCTCTCTCTCTCTCTCTCTTGTTTTCCTGATTTCACACGATCTTGATGTACCGTGAGCTTTGTTAATATAGTTGGATCATATGGTGTTTCTCCCTCTCCATCTTGTTGTGATGAATTGAGTTTTTTACCTTTGAGGTTTCACTATTATCGTATTTGAAAGTGCTAGTTATCGACTAGAGGGGGGGTGAATAGGCGACTTTTATGGAAGTCTTCAAAACACAGAGGCTTTGAAGACAAACAGAAGAATTGAACCTATTGATAAGCATCGGAAGGTAGACTACACTAGACAAGCCATAGTCAAGTAAGCAATGAAGTGAAAACACGAAGACTATCAGCAGCTAGGTAGTATGGATCAGGATGGAAGATAGTATGAAGCCAAATAGTAAAGAGTCTTCACTCAGTGAAGTCAATCAGATCATACAGGCATGCAATGACTTCATGAAGACAAACTGTAAAGTAAAGGGAAGTGAAGGATAGAACCAGTAGCTTGATGAAGACAAGGATTTGGTAGTCCAGTTCCGGTTGTTGTGACAACTGTACGTCTGGTTAGGGAGGCTGAGATTCAACTAAGAAGACCGCGTCTTCACCTTATTCCCCTTGAGCTAAGGACACACTGTCCTCGCCCAATCACTCTGGTAAGTCTTCAAGGTACACTTCCAAACCTTCACAGACTTCGCTCACCAGCGATCCACAATGACTCTTGGACGCTCAGAACGCGACGCCTAACCGGCTGGAGGATTCACAGTCCTCAAGTGTAACGAGTCTTCAGGTCACGCAGACAGAAAGACTTCAGTGATGCCTAACACTCTTTGGCTCTGGGTGTTTTGGGCTTGTCCTTGCAAGGATCTCTCTCTCAAATGCTTTGGAGGTGGGTTGCTCTCGAACGATAAAAGTCGTGCACTAACTCTGAGCAGCCACCAATTTATGGTGTAGGGAGTGGGCTATTTATAGCCAGGAGGCAACCCGACCTGATTTGTCTGAAATGATTGATAACCCACAAGTATAGGGGATCAATTGTAGCCTCTTTGGATAAGTAAGAGTGTCGAACCCAACAAGGAGCTAAAGGTAGAACAAATATTCCCTCAATTTCTATCGACCACCGATACAACTCTACGCACGCTTAACGTCACTTTACCTAAGAACAAGTATGAAACTAGAATTACTTTGTAGGTGTAACGGGATAGGTTTGCAAGATAATAAAGAGCACGTAAATAAAAACTAGGGGCTGTTTTAGGTAAAGAAGAAATAAAGATAGTATAGCGAGTGTGGAAAAGTGGTGGTAGGAGTTGCGAAATTGTCCCTATGCAATTGACTACATTACTAGACCGATAGCAAGTTTTATGTGGGAGAGGCCACTGTTAGCATGTCATCCCTGACTTGGAATTCTATGCACTTATGATTGGAACTATTAGCAAGCATCCGCAACTACTAACGTTCATTAAGGTAAAACCCAACCATAGCATTAAGATATATGGGTCCCCCTTCAATCCCGTATGCATCAATTTCTATGCTAGGTTGAAGCTTCTGTCACTCTTGCCCTCCAATACATAGTCCTATCAACATACAACTAACCATATGGTGTGATCCACGCGCGCGCTCATATGATGGGCACCAAAGGACAGCAACATAACCACAAGCAATTTAAACCAATCATAGCAATTCACCAATTACCGATAGGACAACGAAAATCTACTCAGACATCATAGGATGGCAACACATCAATGGATAATAATATGAAGAATAAAGCACCATGTTCAAGTAGAGGGCACAACGGGTTGTAGGAGAGTGGACCACTGTAGATAGATGGGGGAAGGTGATGAAGATGTTGGTGAAGATGACGGAGGTGTTGGTGTAGATCGCGGTGATGATGATGGCCGCGGCGGCGTTTCGACGCCACCGGAAGAGAGGGGGAGAGGGCCCCCCTTCTTCTTCTTCTTCTTCCTTGACCTTCTCCCTTGATGGGAGAAGGGTTTCCCCTCTGGTCCATGGCTTCCATGGTGGTGGAGGGGCGAGAGCCCCTCCGAGATTGGATATGTCTCTCTGTCTCTCTCTGTTTCTGCCTTCCAGATTCTGCCCTTTCACCATTTCTTATATTCCCGGAGATCCGTAACTCCAATTGGGCTGAAATTCGGACATGATTTTTATCTGGATATTAGCTTTCTTGGGGTGAAAGAAGGGCACCAACCGCCTTACGGGGTGGCCACGAGGGCCCAGGGCGTTCCTGACCCCTTGGGTGCGCCCCCTGCCTCGTGGCCCCCTCGGGCATCATCTCTCGTTGATTCTTCTTCCAAAAAATCACATATATTCCAAAAAAATCTCAGTCACTTTTTAACCCATTTGGACTCCGTTTGATATGGATTTTCTGTGAAACAAAAAACATACAACAAACAGGAACTGGCACTAGGCACTGGATCAATATGTTAGTCCCAAAAAATAGTATAAAAAGTTGCCAAAAGTATATGAAAGTTGTATAGTATTGGCATGGAACAATAAAAAATTATAGATATGACGTATCAGCATGCCCAAGCTTAATTCCTGCTCGTCCTCGAGTAGGTAAATGATAAAAATAATAATTTTGATGTGGAATGCTACCTAGCATAATCTTGATCATGTGATCTAATTATGGCATGAATATTAAGACACAAGTGATTCAAAGCAATAGTTTATCATTTGACATTAAGTCAATAATACTTCAAGCATACTAATAAAGCAATCATGTCTTTTCAAAATAACATGACCAAAGAAAGTTATCCCTACAAAATCATATGGTCTGGCTATGCTCCATCTTCACCACACAAAATATTCAAATCATGCACAACCCCGATGACAAGCCAAGCAATTGTTTCATACTTTTGATGTTCTCAAAACTTTTCAACTTTCACGAAACACATGAGCGTGAGCCATGGACATAACACTATAGGTGGAATAGAATATGATGGTGGAGGTTGTGTGGAGAAGAAAAAAAGTAGAAAGTCTCACATCGACGTGGCTAATCAACGGGCTATATGGAGATGCCCATCAATTGATGTCAATGCGAGGAGTAGGAATTGCCATGCAACGGATGCACTAACATCTATAAGTGTATGAAAGCTCAAACTGAAACTAAGTGGGTGTGCATCCAACTTGCTTGCTCATGAAGACCTAGGGCATTTGAGGAAGCCCATCATTGGAATATACAAGCCAAGTTCTATAATGAAAATTCCCACTAGTATATGAAACTGATAACTCAAGAGACTCTCTATATGAAGAACATGGTGCTACTCTAAAGCACAAGTGTGGTAAAAGGATAGTAACATTGTCCCTTCTCTCTTTTTTTCTCATTTTTTGTCTTTTTTTGGTGGGCTTATTTGGCCTCTCTTTTTTATTTGGGCTTGTTTGGCCTCTTTTATTTTGATAACCTCACCTCGGACAATGTTCTAATAATGATGATCATCACACTTTTATTTACTTACAACTCAATACTAGAACAAAGATATGACTCTATATGAATGCCTCTGGTGGTGTACCGGGATGTGCAATTATCTAGCGTAGCAAAGATATCAAAAAATGGAAAAGCCATGAAAATATCATGCTAGCTATCTTACGATCATGCAAAGCAATATGAAAATGAATGCTCTAGTCATGTATATGATGATGATGGAAGTTGCATGGCAATATATCTCGGAATGGCTATGGAAGTGCCATGATAGCTAGGTAGATATAAGTGCCATGATAGCTATGGAATGGTGGCTGTTTTGAGGAAGATATAAGTGATACGTCTCCAACGTATCTATAATTTTTGATTGCTCCATGATATATTATCTACTGTTTTTGGACTATATTGGGATTTATTTTCCACTTTTATATTGTTTTTGGGACTAACCTATTAACCGGAGGCCCAGCCCAGAATTGCTGTTTTTTTGCCTAATTCAGTGTTTCGGAGAAACAAAATATCAAACGGAGTCCAAACGGAATGAAACCTTCGGGAACATGATTTTCTCACCGAACGTGATCCAGGAGACTTGGACCCTACTCCAAGGAACAAAAGAGGCGGTCACGAGGGTGGGGGCGCGCCCACCCCCCTAGGGCGCGCCCCCTGCCTTGTGGGCCCCTTGGAGCTCCACCGTCATACTCCTTCCTCCTATATATACCTACGTACCCCCAAACGATCAAAAACGGAGCCAAAAACCTAATTCCACCGCCGCAACCTTCTGTACCCACGAGATCCCATCTTGGGGCCTATTCCGGAGCTCCGCCGGAGAGGGCCATCATCATGGAGGGCTTCTACATCATCATAGCCTCTCCGATGAAGTGTGAATACTTTACCTCCGACCTTCGGGTCCATAGTTATTAGCTAGAAGGCTTCTTCTCTCTTTTTGGATCTCAATACAATGTTCTCCCCCTCTCTCTGGAGATCTATTCGATGTAATCTTCTTTTGCGGTGTGTTTGTTGAGACCAATGAATTGTGGGTTTATGATCAAGTCTATCTATGAATAATATTTGAATCTTCTCTGAATTCTTTTATGTATGATTGGTTATCTTTGCAAGTCTCTTCCAATTATCAGTTTGGTTTGGCCTACTAGATTGGTTTTTCTTGCCATGAGAGAAGTGCTTAGCTTTGGGTTCAATCTTGCGGTGTCCTTTCCCAGTGACAGAAGGGGCAGCAAGGCACGTATTGTATTGTTGCCATCGAGAATAACAAGATGGGTTTTTTATCATATTGCATGAAACTATCCCTCTACATCATGTCATCTTGCTTAAGGCGTTACTCTGTTTTTAACTTAATACTCTAGATGCATGCTGGATAGCGGTCGATGAGTGGAGTAATAGTAGTAGATGCAGGCAGGAGTCGGTCTACTTGTCTCGGACGTGATGCCTATATACATGATCATACCTAGATATTCTCATAACTATGCTCAATTCTGTCAATTGCTCAACAGTAATTTGTTCACCCACCGTAGAATACTTATGCTCTTGAGAGAAGCCACTAGTGAAACCTATGGCCCCCCGGTTCTATTCTCATCATACCAATCTCCACCACTTTATTATTGCTTTGCTTTTTACTTTGCCTTTTACTTTTTACTTTGCATCTTTATACCAAAAATACCAAAAATATTATCTATCATCTTTATCAGATCTCACTCCCGTAAGTGATCGTGAATGGATTGACAACCCCTAATCGCGTTGGTTGCATTGAGCTATTGTTTTGTGTAGGTACAAGGGACTTGCGTGTAGCCTCCTACTGGATTGATACCTTGGTTCTCAAAAACTGAAGGAAATACTTACGCTACTTTGCTGCATCATCCTCTCCTCTTCGGGGAAATCTAACACAGTGCTCAAGAGGTAGCAAGAAGAATTTCTGGCGCCGTTGCCGGGGAGTCTGCGCAAAAGTCAACATACCAAGTACCCATCACAATCCCTATCTCCCGCATTACATTAGTTGCCATTTGCCTCTCGTTTTCCTCTCCCCCACTTCACCCTTGCCGTTTTATTCGCCCTCTCTTTTCCGTTTGCCTTTTTCTCGCCTGCCTTTTGTTTGCTCGTGTGTTGGATTGCTTGTTTGTCGCGATGGCTTAAGATACTACCAAATTGTGTGACTTCACCAATAACAACAATAATGATTTCCTTAGCACTCCAATTGCTCCTCTTGCCAATACTGAATCTTGTGAAATCAATACTGCTTTGTTGAATCTTGTTATGAAAGATCAATTCGCCGGCCTTCCTAGTGAAGATGCCGCTACTCATCTGAATAGCTTCGTTGATTTATGTGATATGCAAAAGAAGAAAGATGTTGATAATGACGTTGTTAAATTGAAACTATTTCCTTTTTCGCTTAGAGATCGTGCTAAAGCTTGGTTTTCGTCTTTGCCTAAAAATAGTATTGATTCTTGGAACAAGTGCAAAGATGCTTTTATCTCTAAGTATTTTCCTCCTGCTAAGATCATCTCTCTTAGAAACGACATTATGAATTTTAAGCAACTTGATCATGAACATGTTGCACAAGCTTGGGAGAGAATGAAATTAATGATACGTAATTGTCCTACTCATGGTTTGAACTTGTGGATGATTATACAAAAAAAATATGCCGGATTAAATTTTGCTTCTAGAAATCTTTTAGATTCGGCCGCGGGAGGCACTTTTATGGAAATCACTTTAGGAGATGCTACTAAACTCCTAGATAATATTATGGTTAATTATTCTCAATGGCATACTGAAAGATCTACTAATAAAAAAGTGCATGCGATAGAAGAAATCAACGTTTTGAGTGGAAAGATGGATGAACTTATGAAATTATTTGCTACCAAGAGTGTTTCTTCTGATCCTAATGATATGCCTTTGTCTACTTTGATTGAGAATAATAATGAATCTATGGATGTGAATTTTGTTGGTAGGAATAATTTTGGTAACAACACGTATACAGGGAATTTTAATCCTAGGCCTTATCCTAGTAATCCTTCTAATAATTATGGAAATTCCTACAACAACTCTTGTGGAAATTTTAATAAGATGCCCTCTGAATTTGAGAATAGTGTTAAAGAGTTTATAAATTCACAAAAGAATTTTAATGCTTTGCTTGAAGAGAAATTGCTTAAAGTTGATGATTTGGCTAGGAACGTTGATAGAATTTCTCTTGAGGTTGATTCTTTAAAGCTTAGATCTATTCCTCCTAAGCATGATATCAATGAGTCTCTCAAAGCCATGAGAATTTCCATTGATGAGTGCAAGGAAAGAACCGCTAGGATGTGTGCTACGAAAGATGCCTTTATTAAAGCGTGTTCTTCCAATTCCTATGAAAATTGAGATGAAGATGTAACAGTTATAGATGTGTCCCCTATTAAATCTTTGTTTTACAATATGAATCTTGATGAAACTGAATATGATCTTCCTTTACCTAGAAGGCGTTCCAAAAATTCGGAGTATTTAGATCTTGATGATGAAATTGATAAAAGTGGGATTGAAAGAAATAAAACCCTAGATGTTGCTAAACCCACTATATTGGATTTCAAGGAATTTAATTATGAAAGTTGCTCTTTAATTGATTGTATTTCCTTGTTGCAATCCGTGCTAAATTCTCCTCATGCTTATAGTCAAAATAAAGTCTTTACCGAACATATCGTTGATGCCTTGATGCAATCTTATGAAGAAAAACTTGAGTTGAAAGTTTCTATCCCTAGAAAACTCCATGATGAGTGGGAACCAACTATGAAAATTAAGATTAAAGATCATGAGTTTTATGCTTTGTGTGATTTGGGTGCTAGTGTCTCCACTATTCCCAAAACTTTGTGTGATTTGCTAGATTTCCGTGATTTTGATGATTGCTCTCCAAACTTGCATCTTGCGGATTCCACTATTCTGTTCTGTTTACTACAGTACCTTGTTTGCTTATTTTGATGAATCTATGGCTAGTAAAATAGTTTATAATCCATAGTGAAGTTGGAATACAGTAGGTTTAACACCAATATAAAATAAAGAATGAGTTCACTACAGTACCTTGAAGTTGTCTTTGTTGAAATATATTGCCCACCTCCCTCCATCAGTTTGGACTTTTGGATGAGTTGTCTGGTGCATGAATTCAATATGGTATCCGAGCCAAGAGGTCTTGAATTCAAGACCCTGCCAACACAGTATTAAATAAAAACAATTCTGCGGCCTACATGGATCCGATGTCTAAGGACTAAAATAGCCTAGACGTGAGGGGGAGTGTTGAAATATATTGCCCGCCTCCCTTCATCAGTTCGGACTTTTGGATGAGTTGGCTGGAGCATGAATTCAATATGGTATCAGATCCAAGAGGTCTTGAGTTCAAGACCCTGCCAACGCAGTATTAAATAAAACACGATTCTGTGGGCTACATCGATCCCACGTCTAAGGACTATAACATCCTAGACATGAGGGGGAGTGTTGAAATATATTGCCCGCCTCCCTCCATCAGTTCAGACTTTTGGATGAGTTGGCTGGTGCATGAATTCAATATGGTATCCGAGCCAAGAGGTCTAGAGTTCAAGACCCTGCCAACGCAGTATTAAATAATATGATTCTGCAGCCTACATCGATCCCATGTCTAAGGACTAAAATAGCCTAGACGTGAGGGGGGGTGTTGAAATATATTGCCCACCTCCCTCCATCAGTTCGGAATTTTGGATGACTTGGTTGGAGCATGAATTCAATATGGTATCCGAGCCAAGAGGTCTTGAGTTCAAGACCCTGCCAACACAGTATTAAATAAAACGATTCTGCGGGCTACATCGATCCCACGTCTAAGGACTATAAAAGCCTAGACGTGAGGGGGAGTGTTGAAATATATTGCCCGCCTCCCGCTAAGAGGTCCGAACTGATGAAGGGAGGTGGCCAATATATTTCAACACTCCCCCTCACGTCTAGGCTATTTTAGTCCTTAGACATGGGATCGATGTAGGCCACAGAATCGTATTATTTAATACTGCGTTGGCAGGGTCTTGAACACTATACCTCTTGGCTCGGATACCATATTGAATTCATGCACCAGCCAACTCATCCAAAAGTCCGAACTGATGGAGGGAGGTGGGCAATATATTTCAACACTCCCCCTCACGTGTAGGTTGTTATAGTCCTTAGACATG
Source organism: Triticum dicoccoides (assembly GCF_002162155.2). Classification (NCBI taxonomy): domain Eukaryota; kingdom Viridiplantae; phylum Streptophyta; class Magnoliopsida; order Poales; family Poaceae; genus Triticum; species Triticum dicoccoides. Next base: position 7,582,043 of record NC_041388.1, on the reverse strand, counting down.
GGACCAATGTAGCCCGCAGAATCGTGTTTTATTTAATACTGCGTTGGCAGGGTCTTGAACTCAAGACCTCTTGGCTCTGATACCATATTGAATTCATGCTCCAGCCAACTCATCCAAAAGTCCGAACTGATGAAGGGAGGCGGGCAATATATTTCAACAGTCTTTTGTTTTCTTTCGCTAACGGAGCTCACGAGATTTCTATTGAGTTTTGTGTTTTGAAGTTTTCAAGTTTTGGGTGAAATCTTTTGATGGATTATGGAACAAGGAGTGGCAAGAGCCTAAGCTTGGGGATGTGCATGGCACCCCCAAGATAATACAAGGACACCAAAAAGTCAAAGCTTGGGGATGCCCCGGAAGGCATCCCCTCTTTCGTCTACTTCCATCGGTAATTTTACTTGGAGCTATATTTTTATTCACCACATGATATGTGTTTTGCTTGGAGCATCTTGTATTATTTGTGTCTTTGTTTGTTAGTGTGCCGCAATCATCCTTGCTGTACACACCTTTTGAGAGAGCCATACATGAATTGGAATTTGATAGAATATGCTATGTGCTTCACTTATATCTTTTGAGCTTTATAGAATGCTCTATGTGCTTCACTTATATCTTTTTGAGCTTTATAGTTTTGCTCTATGTGCTTCACTTAGATCTTTTAGAGCACGGTGGTGGATTTGTTTTAAAGAAACTATTGATCTCTCATGCTTCACTTAGATTATTTTGAGAGTCTTAAATAGCATGGTAATTTGCTTAATAACAATAATATGCTTGGTGTTCAAGATTTGTAAAACTTTCTTTTGAGTGCATTGAATACTAAGAAAAGTTTGATGCTTGATAATTGTTTTGAGATATGGAGGTGATAATATCAAAGTTGTTCTAGTAGAGTAATTGTGAATTTGAAAAGTGCTTGTGTTGAAGTTTGCAAGTCCCGTAGCATGCACGTATGGTAAACGTTATGTAACAAATTTGAAACATGAGGTGTTATTTGATTGTCCTCCTTATGAGTGGCGGTCGGGGACGAGCGATGGTCTTTTCCTACCAATCTATCCCCCTAGGAGCATGCGCGTAGTGCTTTCGTTTTTGATGACTTGTAGATTTTTGCAATAAGTATATGAGTTATTTATGACTAATGTTGAGTCCATGGATTATACGCACTCTCACCCTTCCATCATTGCTAGCCTCTTCGGTACCGTACATTGCCCTTTCTCACATTGAGAGTTGGTGCAAACTTCGCCCGTGCATCCAAACCCCGTGATATGATACGCTCTTTCACACATAAACCTCCTTATATCTTCCTCAAAACAGCCACCATACCTACCTATTATGGCATTTCCATAGCCATTCCGAGATATATTGCCATGCAACTTCCATCACCATCATATACATGACACATTCATCATTGTCATATTGCTTAGCATGATCATGTAGTTGACATAGTATTTGTGGCAAAGCCACCGTTCATAATTCTTTCATACATGTCACTCTTGATTCATTGCATATCCCGGCACACCGCCAGAGGCATTCATATAGAGTCATACTTTGTTCTAGTATCGATTTGTAATCATTGAGTTGTAAATAAATAAAAGTGTGATGATCATCATTCTAGAGCATTGTCCCAAGTGAGGAATAAAAAAAGAGAAAGGCCATAAAAAAATAGAAGGCCCAAAAAAAGGAAAGGCCATAAAAAAGAAGGCCCAAAAAAATGAGAGAAAAAGAGAGAAGGGACAATGTTACTATCCTTTTCCACACTTGTGCTTCAAAGTAGCACCATAATCTTCATGATAGAGAGTCTCTTGTTTCGTCATTTTCATATACTAGTGGGACTCTTTCATTATAGAACTTGGCTTGTATATTCCAACGATGGGCTTCCTCAAATGCCCTAAGTCTTCGTGAGCAAGCAAGTTGGATGCACACCCACTTAGTTTCTTTTGTTGAGCTTTCATACATTTATAGCTCTAGTGCATCCATTGCATGGCAATCCCTACTCCTTGCTTTAACATCAATCTGAGGGCATCTCCATAGCCTATTGATTAGCCTCGTTGATGTGAGACTTTCTCCTTTTTTATCTTCTCCACATAACCCCCATCATCATATTCTATTCCACACATAGTGCTATATCCATGGCTCGCTGCTCATGTATTGCGTGAAGGTTTATGAGTTTGAGATTATTAAAGTACGAAACAATTGCTTGGCTTGTCATCAGGGTTGTGCATGATGAGAGCATTCTTGTGTGACAAAAATGGAGCATGACTAAACTATATGATTTTGTAGGGATGAACTTTCTTTGGCCATGTTATTTTTTAGAAGACATAATTGCTTTGTTAGTATGCTTGAAGTATTATTATTTTTTATGTCAATATGAACTTTTGTCTTGAATCTTTCGAATCTGAATATTCATACCACAATTAAGAAGATTTACATTGAAATTATGCAAAGTAGCACTCTGCATCAAAAATTCTCTTTTTATCATTTACCTACTCGAGGACGAGCAAGAATTAAGCTTGGGGATGCCTGATACATCTCCAACTATCTATAATTTTTTATTGCTCCATGCTATATTATCTACTATTTTGGACTATATTGGGCTTTATTTTCCACTTTTATATTATTTTTGGGACTAACCTATTAACCGGAGGCCCAACCCAGAATTGACGTTTTTTTGCCTATTTGAGTGTTTCGGAGAAACAGAATATCAAACGGAGTCCAAACGGAATGGAACCTTCGGGAACGTGATTTTCTCACCGAACGTGATCCAGGAGACTTGGACCCTACTCCAAGGAACAAAAGAGGCGGTCACGAGGGTGGGGGGCGCGCCCACCCCCCTAGGGCGCGCCCCCTGCCTCGTGGACCCCTTGGAGCTCCACCGACGTACTCCTTCCTCCTATATATACCTACGTACCACTGATGATCAAAAACGGAGCCAAAAACCTAATTCCACCGCCGCAACCTTCTGTACCCATGAGATCCCATCTTGGGGCCTGTTCCGGAGCTTCGCCGGAGAGGGCCATCATCACGGAGGGCTTCTACATCATCATAGCCTCTCTGATGAAGTGTGAGCAGTTTACCTCAGACCTTCGGGTCCATAGTTATTAGCTAGATGGCTTCTTCTCTCTTTTTGGATCTCAATACAATGTTCTCCCCCTCTCTCGTGGAGATCTATTCGATGTAATCTTCTTTTTGCGGTGTGTTTATTGAGACCGATGAATTGTGGGTTTATGATCAAGTCTATCTATGAATAATATTTGAATCTTCTCTGAATTCTTTTATGTATGATTGGTTATCTTTGCAAGTCTCTTCGAATTATCAGTTTGGTTTGGCCTACTAGATTGGTTTTTATTGCCATGGGAGAAGTGCTTAGCTTTGGGTTCAATCTTGCAGTGTCCTTTCCCAGTGACAGAAGGGGCAGCAAGGCAAGTATTTTATTGTTGCCATCGAGGATAACAAGATGGGGTTTTTTTATCATATTGCATGAAACTATCCCTCTACGTCATGTCATCTTGCTTAAGGCGTTACTCTGTTTTTAACTTAATACTCTAGATGCATGCTGGATAGTGGTTGACGAGTGGAGTAATAGTAGTAGATGCAGGCAGGAGTCGGTCTACTTGTCTCGAACGTGATGCCTATATACATGATCATACCTAAATATTCTCATAACTATGCTCAATTTTGTCAATTGCTCAATAGTAATTTGTTCACCACCGTAGAATACTTATGCCCTTGAGAGAAGCCACTAGTGAAATCTATGGCCCCCAGGTCTATTCTCATCATACCAATCTCCATCACTTTATTATTGCTTTGCTTTTTTACTTTGCCTTTTACTTTTTACTTTGCATCTTTATACCAAAAATACCAAAAATATTATCTATCATCTCTATCAGATCTCACTCCCGTAAGTGACCGCGAAGGGATTGACAACCCCTAATCGCGTTGGTTGCGTTGAGCTATTGTTTTGTGTATGTACAAGGGACTTGCGTGTAGCCTCCTACTGGATTGATACCTTAGTTCTCAAAAACTGAGGGAAATACTTACGCTACTTTGCTGCATCGTCCTCTCCTTTTCGGGGAAATCCAACGCACACTACTAGGGAAAACCTTATACACAGAAATTTAGCAACAGCGCGGGTCAAAAAAGGGCTCTAGTGCTAGATAGCAGTAGCGGTTCAGAATAAACCGCGCTGCAAATATGATTGTAGTAGTAGCGCGTGTTGCCGTAAAAGCGCTACTACTAATATTCCCATTGGTGGAACGATGGCCTACGCATAGCAGTAGCGGGCTTGCAGGAAGCGCGCTACCGCTAGGGCATGAGTAGCATCGCGTTTCCCAGTAAGAGCGCTACTTCTAATGGAAATAAAATAAAATGAAAAACAAATAGAAAAGTAAATGAAAATGAAAGAAATAGAAAAAGGAGAAATAAAAAATAAAATGTAAAGCAAAATAAATGAAAAAGCGAAAAAACAGAGAAAGGCATAGCTGTAGCGTGTGTTAGTAAGAGGCACTATAGCTAACGTAGCTGCAGCGCGTTTCCAGGACCCTCGCTATAGAAATAGAAAAGGAAATAAAAAAGGGAGAAAATTACATAGGTATAGCAGTAGCGCGTTTTGGAAAAAGCGCTATAGCTACCTTAGCTATAGCGCATTCTACGAAACGCGCTACCGCTAGTTTTGACTTAACCAAAAAACCGTTTCCCCCCGGCCACGACTTGCCCCCCAAATCTCTCGACCCACCCCGCCGATGTCTCCCCGATTCGCCGTCGCCCCACTTCGCCGCTGTCTCCTGCCGACATCGACGCCCCCGAAGCCACCAGAGCCGTGCGCCGTCGACGCCACCGGAGCCGCGTGGCCTCATCAACGCCACCGGAGCCGCCGTCGACGCCACCGGATCCTCCCTCGCCACAACTGCCTCCCTCGCCGTCACCGGAGACGCCCCTGCCTCCCTCGCCGCCACTGCCTCCCTCGCCACCACCGGAGCCATCCTCTGTAAGCCCCCACCCCTCCTCTCTCTCTCATGCATAGGTTAGCTAGTTTAATTATGTTAATTATCTAGGTTAGGGCGAAAATTTAGTTAGGGCTTTGACAGAGAAGTAGTTAGGTTAACTAGTTTAATTAGGTTAATTCCCTAGGATAGTGCAAAAATTTAGTTAGGGCTTTGATAGAGAACTAGTCAGGTTAACTAGTTTAATTAGGTTAATTATCTAGGTTATTTAGGCAAGTTTTATTTTAAAGATGATCCCTTCCTAGACTTTTATTGTTGATTATATATTTTCATTGAAGTGGTCATGTTGTTTGTGCCCAAGTGGCTTTGTTGTTTCAATGAAGCTGAGTGGCCTATATATGTTTTGCCGGAATGTTGATTCATTTCCGTTCCAGCAAATTTCAGGTTCTCGATTTGTCCACTTTTTAGCAAAGGTCATGCCGAAATTTTCCGTGAATTTCTGCATGACTTGTGCTACAAACTAGGACATATCGAGTGCCCGGGATTTGCCGCACCAGGAAGGAGTCAACGTTCCTGCAAAACAATAGGCCTTTTTTATGTCATTATTCATTTTATTAGGTCTAGAATTAATTGACTATATTTAATCATAGGAAACATGGCTAGCAACGATGAAGGACAGGGTTCTGGTGATTGCGACGATGTCTACCGGGCGGCAAACGAATTTTTTAGCCTTGACGATGATCAACCGATGTTGTTGGTGGGCCCACCGGTGGCATCGGGAACTGCGATCGACACGCAGACCGGTGCTGAGACTAAGACCGTCACTCAGACTCAGACCGGCATCGAGACCGACGCTCTTTACTTGGACTCGTCGAAGTACATTCACAAAAAGGATTACACCCACATCAAGGATGTTCTCGACAGTGCTATGTTTTACTACCAATTAATGGGTGGAGAGGTCAGGGACAAGAAGAGAAGGGGCGGCAGGGTCGCCTTCGGCCATAAGACCGACTTCTGGTGCATCCAGCAACCGAACGATTCTCTTAATGATGGATTCTATGTCCTACACCACATGCTGGAGTACAGACGGGATCACCAGAACCTTCGCATGTCACCTAGATCCGGTGATGCCCATATTCTGCAATGGGCAAAGGACATAGGAGATATCGAGGATCATCGACTTCGAGCTGAGTTCTATAACATCCAGCGCGAACTTGCCCAAATCATCATGAAGGAGGTCGTCGGAAAAACAGGGATGTTCTACGGAGAAGGACAAATGTCGCGGGAAGACGTCCGAACATGGATAGCCTCTCAGCGTCTCGACCTAAAGCCTTCCACTAGGCTCGGGGACTATCTCCTTGACTTGGATGGATGGAACAACATGTTGGAGTGATTGTCGATATATGACAATGTGTCCGTTTAGTCCATACTTTCTGCATGACAAAACTTTGACTTATGAACGGTGAAACTTTATTTGTGATGTAATTAAACCGTCCTCCTCCTCGACTAGCGAAAATCACTCTAGTTAGGGCATTTTGGGGTACGATGAACTTTGTTATTTATGCTTATGATATGTTGTTTCTATTTTTGCCAAGTCTGTCTCTTTCTGTTGCTCAACTATATATGTTGCATATCACCGACTCATGTGACGATGCAGGTGCATAGATCATAGATGGCGAAGAAGTGCTACGCCAGGAGTATATATACGACAAGTGGCCGGAGTGTCAGGCCCAGGTGTACCGGTTTCCGGTTTCCGAGCGACGGGCAGTAGTTAGTTTAGGTTCACCTAATGCGAGAGAGGGACACAAACTCATGTACTCAAAGTGACAGCTCTTCTCGCGTATATCATTGCTTAGATGGATGACGATGTATTTGCAAGTAATCGAGACTTGTATCTCTATTTTTGAGATGATGACAAGAGACCACTTTGTGTTGGATGATGATTATGATGATGACATGATTTGATGAGACTAATTGTATGTATATGCTATGATTACATTTGTATGTGTATGATATGCTAAAGATTATTGTATAAAGCCTATTCAATACAAAACAAATACAAAACAAATATGCAGGGAAAATAATAATAAAACTAGTAGTAGCGAGGGGGTACAACTTAGCAGTAGCGCCGCCTTACCAGCAGCGCTTCCTAGTAAACAGCGCTGCAGATAATATCAGCAGCGCCCTTTTCTAAAGAGCGCTACAGCTATTCATGTATAGCAATAGTGTGGGACAACAAGCGCTACTGCTATACGTTAGCTGTAGTGCCTTATTAGTAGCGCCGGTCCCCGCGCTACTGATACACCTAAAACCCGCGCTGCTGCTAGCCTTTTCCCTAGTAGTGGCAGTGCTCAAGAGGTAGCAATAAGGAGGCTTACGTGTGACAGAGCGTATCATATCATGGGGTTTGGATGCACCGGCGAAGTTTGCACCAACTCTCGAGGTGAGAAAGAGCAATGCACAGTACCGAAGAGGTTAGCAATAATGGAAGGGTGAGAGTGCGTATAATCCATGGACTCAAACATTAGTCATAAAGAACTTACATACTTATTGCAAAAGTCTATTAGCTATCGAAACAAAGTACTACAAGCATGCTCCTAGGGGGATAGATTGGTAGGAAAAGACCATCACTCGTCCCCGACCGCCACTCATAAGGAAGACAATCAATAAATAAATCATGCTCCGACTTCATCACATAACGGTTTACCATACGTGCATGCTACGGGAATCACAAACTTCAACACAAGTATTTCTACAATCCACAACTACCCACTAGCATGACTCTAATATCACCATCTTTATATCGCAAAACTATTGCAAGGAATCAAACATATCACATTCAGTGATCTACAAGTTTTATGTAGGATTTTATGACTAACCATGTGAATGACCAGTTCCTGTCATGTCTCTAAATAGATATAAGTGAAGCAAGAGAGTTTAATTCTTTCTACAAAAGATATGCCCACCCTCTAACAAATATAAGTGAAGCAAAAGAGCATTCTACAAATGACGGTTTTCTATGTGAAGAGAAACAGGCAATCCAAACTTCAAAAGATATAAGTAAAGCACATGAAGCATTCTATAAAGCCATACTCAAAAGATATAAGTGAATTGCAATGAGAATTCTATAAATCAACCATGGACTATCTCATACCAGCATGGTGCATAAAAGAAAAATCAAAACTAAATGCAAAAGATGCTCCAAGATTTGCACATATCACATGAACGAAACGAATCCGAAAACATACCGATACTTGTTGAAGAAAGATGGGATGCCTTCCGGGGCATCCCCAAGCTTAGACGCTTGAGTCTCCTTCAATATTTACTTGGGGTGGCTTGGGCATCCCCAAGCTTGAGCTCTTGCCTCTCCTCCTTCTCCTCACATCGATACCTCCTCGATCTTTGAACACTTCATCCACTAAAAACTCAACAGAAAGCTCAGTAAGATCCGTTAGTATAATAAAGCAAATCACTACTCTAAGTACTGTTGCAAACCAATTCATATTTTGTTTTTGCATTGTAGCTACTGTAATATAACTTTTCCATGGCTTAATCCACTGATAGAAATCTATAGTTTCATCAAAACAAGCAAACTATGCATCAAAAATAGAATCTCTCTTAAACAGGACAGTCTGTAGTAATCTGAACATTCAACATACTTCTGTTACTCCAAAAATTCTCAAATAATTAGGAAAAATAAAAAATTTGTATAGAAAGACAGTGCAAAAAGTTTCAGAACCGTTTGACATTCCGGTAAAAAAGGTAAAATCACGCACTACAGCCAAAGTTTCTGTCTTGCACCGCCCAAACCAACAAGCAATGTAAACATCCTAAAGGCAAATATTGGCACATTATTTTTATTTTTAAACTTTATAAAAGCACGCGACAGAAATAAATGACTCTCTAAAACTTTCGGGTTGTCTCTCTGGCAACACTTTCTTTAAAGCCATTAAGCTAGGCATTTAGTGCTCAAGTAATGGATCCACCCGGATCCCAAGGTATATCAAAGCCAATTTTAATTAACAATGATTTGTGATTTAGTAGTGGGAACAAAGTAAAATATATCATGCAACAACAAAGTCTAACTCTCTTCCTATGCATCGGCATGTCATAAAAGAACAATTCATGCAAACATAGTAAAGGCCAATACATAGCATAAGCAGTTTCTTGCAATTCTATCGTGTTGGAAACATAAAGAGGCGAAGATGTAGTTCCTCTCTCATAATAATTGCAAGTAGGAGCAGCAAGCACATGCATATTATATTCATCAAAATTATCATGTGCAACGGTAAAAGGCAACCCATCAATATAATCCTTAATAAGTGCAAACTTCTCCGATATAGTGTAGTCGGGAGAATTCAAAAACATAATAGGACTATCATGCGTGGGTGAAATAGAAACAATTTCATGTTTAACATAAGGAACTATAGCAAGTTCATCTCCATAAGCCTAATTCATATTGGCATCTTGGCCACAAGCATAGCAAGCATAATCAAAAAAGGGATATTTCAAAAGAATCAACGGGATCATAACAATCATCATAGCATTCATCCTTCAGTAAATTAGAAGGGAAATTAAACAATGTATGGGATAAAGAGTTACTCTCATTAGATGGTGGGAACGGGTGATCAACCCGATCTTCCTCCTTTTGTTCTTCGCTCTCCTCCTCATCTTTTTCATCCAATGAGCTCACAATGTCATTAATTTCTTCTTCCATAGACTCCTGCAAAATATTAGTCTCTTCTTGGACAGCGGAGGAGTCCTCAATATATGGTTTTGTATAAGGATTAGAAGCATAATTATCATAGCAATATTTAAGTATGGCCAAATTTTCAGATTTGTAGAGAGTAGTATCACACTCTTCAATAAAAGAAGCAATTTCACAAGTACCCCTAAAAGCAACAAATTTCTGCAATTTGTTGAACATCATAGTAATTATAAACACCCTTAGTATACGAAGATATGATTCCATTATCACTAAACTCACATTGGTAAGGAAGGTGTTTCTTAGGGTCTTTAGAACAACAAGTACAATCATATATTTCATATAAATTCCAAGCATAGCACTGCAAACGATGAATTTGATCCAGTAAAAGTTTCCCTTTTTGAGATAAGCGGTGTTGCACATAACAAGCATGCTCATCTAAAGATTTGCCCTCAACTAAGCTAGTCGGGGTTTCAGCACGAGCACATAGGGATCGAAGATGATCCAAGTAAAAAGCTTCAGGAGTGTGATAGATTTTGAGTGGTTCTTCAACCATTGGTGTAGTAGGTACAACTAATTTTTTTGGTATTTTGCGTTTCCTACCCATAACTAAAGATAGAAAACAAGAGCACAAAATAAAAACTACTTAGTGATAAAGCAAACAACCACACACGAGAATATTCACCCCACGCTATAACTCCCCGGCAACGGCGCCAGAAAAAGGTCTTGATAACCCACAAGTATAGGGGATCAATTGTAGCCTCTTTCGATAAGTAAGAGTGTCGAACCCAACGAGGAGCTAAAGGTAGAACAAATATTCCCTCAAGTTCTATTGACCACCAATACAACTCTACGCACACTTAACGTCGCTTTACCTAGAACAAGTATGAAACTAGAAGTACTTTGTAGGTGTAACGGGATAGGTTTGCAAGATAATAAAGAGCACATAAATAAAAACTAGGGGCTGTTTTAGGTAAAGAAGAAATAAAGTTAGTATACAGAGTGTGGAAAAGTGGTGGTAGGAGTTGCGAAATTGTCCCTAAGCAATTGACTATGTTACTAGACCAATAGCAAGTTTTATGTGGGAGAGGCCACTGCTAGCATGTCATCCCTGACTTGGAATTCTATGCACTTATGATTGGAAATATTAGCAAGCATCCACAACTACTAACGTTCATTAAGGTAAAACTCAACCATAGCATTAAGATATATTGGTCCCCCTTTAATCCCATATGCATCAATTTCTATGCTAGGTTGAAGCTTCTGTCACTCTTGCCCTCTAATACAACTAACCCTATGGTGTGATCCACGCGTGCGCTCATATGATGGGCACCAAAGGACAGCAACATAACCACAAGCAATTTAAACCAGTCATAGCAATTCACCAATTACCGATAGGACAACGAAAATCTACTCAGACATCATAGGATGGCAACACATCATTGGATAATAATATGAAGCATAAAGCAACATGTCCTAGTAGAGGGAACAGCGGGTTGCGGGAGAGTGGACCACTGTAGATAGATGGGGGAAGGTGATGAAGATGTTGGTGAAGATGACGAAGGTGTTGGTGTAGATCGCGGTGATGATGATGGCCCCGGCGGAGTTTCGGTGCCATCGGAAGAGAGGGGAGAGGGCCCCCCTTCTTCTTCTTCTTCCTCGACCTTCTCCCTAGATGGGAGAAGGGTTTCACCTCTGGTCCATGGCTTCCATGGCGGCAGAGGGGCGAGAGCCCCTCCGAGATTGGATCTGTCTCTCTCTGTTTCTGTGTTCCAGATTCTGCCCTTTCACTATTTCTTATATTCCCGGAGATCCGTAACTACGATTAGGCTGAAATTTGGACACAATTTTTATCTGGATATTAGCTTTCTTGCGGTGAAAGAAGGGCACCAACCGCCTTACGGGATGGCCATGAGGTCCCAGGGCGCGCGCCCCTGCCTCGTGGCCTCCTCGGGCATCGTCTCGCATTGATTCTTCTTCCCAAAAATCACATATATTCCAAAAAAATCTCCGTCAGTCTTTATCCCGTTTGGACTCCGTTTGATATGGATTTTCTGCGAAACAAAAAACATGCAACAAACACGAACTGGCACTGGGCACTGGATCAATATGTTAGTCCCAAAAATGGTATAAAAAGTTGCCAAAAGTATATGAAAGTTGTACAATATTGGCATGGAACAATCAAAAATTATAGATATGACGGAGACGTATCAATGACCCTGGGTCACTAAGGAACTGCCATGTGTACAACGGTCAGATTTCAAACAAACGCGGCAGCTTGACTTGGGCTACAAGTTAAGCTGACTTATCCAGCTCTGGATAAGATTTGCTCTCATTGTCTTCGCTCGAAGACATAGGATTTGGTTGAGCATCACATCAGTCACTCTGACTTTGTTCACTTGGACCCCACTTAATAGTACGGTGGTTCCTATGACTCAACAAAGAAGAAAAAGAAACTACAAAACAACTATGTCTTCGTACTCCATAGTCTTCATAAGATGTCTTCCCATGTCATAGTCTTGAATGTGAATGTTTTCACAGACCACCATTGTCTTCAATGTCTTCACACATTCTTAGGGGTCATCTCTGGTAGGTAAACCGAATCAATATGGGACTACTACCTGTGTTACCTGCAATTCTCACAAACACATTAGTCTCTCAACCAAGTATGTCGTCAATACTCCAAAACCAACTAGGGATGGCACTAGATGCACTTACAATCTCCCCCTTTATGCTGATTAATGACAAATTGGTTGAAGTTTTCAACGGGGATAAAAGTATGTGAAAGTTGAGAATTACGGTATTGTCTTCATAAGTAGCAAAAAGGCTCCCCTGAAGATGTGTATATAAGTAGTTTGCTTTTGAATGAAAATGCACATGGCAGGCTTTACTTTGTGGAGATCCTCTTCAACTTATAAAGACAATTCATCATGCATATAAATATATAACAAAGATAATGACATGCATAATGAAAAATGGATGTCTGCAAAATGACTTCATGCGAAATTTATCATCGCATCACAGAGTAGCAGAAAAAGTAGCAGATGACCATCGAGTTTAAGTGTTACAACCCAAAGAACCAAATGTATCAAAAAATGAGAGTTGTAAACACTTGGCAAAAATAGTGCAACCACCCATAAGGACCCGCTTGAAGACTATCAACTCATATGCTTCTCCCCCTTTTGTCAGTAATGACCAAAAAGGTTTGAAGACATAGAGTATCTACTCGTTCCCATCAGGCGTAGATGTAGGTGCAGGGTCGACATTGAAGTTCGGTGGAGCAGAAGGGCCTGGTGCAGTCTCGAGATGTAGTGAAGCCATGGTTGGTCAATTGGCGTTGTCTTCTTCATCGACGACTCTCGCAACAACAGTTGCAGCCGAAGACGAGTAATCAGAATCTTCTATTGATGGATTGTGGCACCAACTTGCATTGCATGGAGGTCTGGAGCCAAATTTAAAGCCCTCAATGAAGCCATCTTCGCGAAGATCTTCTTCGGGGAAAAGTAGTGTGAGACTCTTCCAAGACCGCCGACAGGCTTCATGGGCAACGAACGAGTTCTTGGTGGCCAAATTCTGATGTGATTGACATCCACCAAGATGCTCTACATCTGACGCTTGAGCTAGTCGTGATGCTTATCCTGCTTCTAATGTAAGGCCACAAGAAGCTCTCAGTCATTGAGAACATGAGAACGCTTCTGAGGACTTTGAGCTATTGTACTGTCAGTGGCTTCGGTGTTGGCACGGTGAGGCACACGTATATTGGCAGCCAGAGGATAAGCAGGAGTTGCAGCATTCGGGACATGAATACCTTCTATGGGTTGTGTGAAGCTTTGATGATCAACATTATGAAGATATAGCGGCTCCTTGGCAGGCTCTGGGTAGATGGCTTCGATGGACAAATCAACCTCGGGAAGAAAGACAACATGGTTGCGCGCTGAGGGCTGATAGTCAATAGAAGAGTGGAGCTTGATCAGGTGCATCACCCATGGAGCATAAAACTTCAGGCCAAACAGATCAATCCCAGATGCAGCAAGTTGTCTGATGAAGAAATCTTGGGTGTTGAATCTGATGCCATTGATGATGTAAAACACCAAAGTCTTCATGGCTCCTTCAAGTTTGGCTTCAGCAGTATATCCCTTGATTGGCCATAGAGTACGCCTCAGAATGTGATAGACTATGCGGGGCAAGTACTTGAGGTCCTTGACGAAGAATTCCTTGGGATATTCAGCATCAGAAGGCAATGGCTTTTCGTCATACTCAACATCTCACTCATATTGGGTTCAGGCTTTTGGAAGACACTCTGCAGTTCATCGCGATGACGCTGATAACCAGGTTCATAGAACTCGCCTGGAGTGGGAAGGGAAGTAAGCTCAATGATGTCTTGTGCTTTGGCTTCATGATGTACATCTCCTGACATCCACTCAAGGATCCATCTCTTCGAATCCCTGTTGTAGCCACGAATGTGAAGAGTGGCATAGAACTGCAGTAGAAGCTCTTCATTCCAGTGCTCCTTGTCAGTGATGAATGGGAGAAGACCAACCTCCCCAGAACATTCAAGGGCTTCTTCAAGACAGGGCAGCCCGGCAATGGCTTCACAATCAAGACGCATGTGCGGAAAGATTCGTCCCTGATTGTACAGAATGCAGGAGTAGTAGTTGCGCTGCTGATAGTTCCAGAATCGATCAAATGAGATCTTTGGCTTCGAGTATGGATTCTTGGCGCTATCGAAGAAGGTATTGTGTGCCCTGAAGCTGTTCACGTTGAACGATCCTGGGGATGTGGCAGCACCTGGAAGCCTTGGTAGCCTGGGCTTTGGCTTCTGAACTTGTGGCCTCTGCTCCACATGATAGTCATATTGAGGTCCGGGAGCAGAGGGAGGCACCATAACGGGCCATCAAACTGTGACAAGTTCACCACGATTACAGGTCTGTTCAATGGTGTGAGGCCTTGGAGGGGGAACTGGGGCTTCAGTATCCAAAGTGGCTTCAGGTGCCATATTGTCTTCGGGCGCCACATTAGCTTCAGGCGCCACATTATCTTCAGCCATGACAATGTCATTGCCTTCAGCATAATTGTTTGTGGTCGCCTCAGTAGTTTCAACCTCTGCTTATTCTGTAACAAGAGGGTCGAGCATAGACTCATTCTCCCCAAGAATGACTGGTTCAGTAGGAGGGGTGTAGCAACTCTTTCTTCTTCTCTTGGTTCTTCTTTTTCTTCATCGGCTGATGTAGCCGGAATGTCTTCAGCAGCTTTAGCTTCAGACTCGGAGACATTCACAGTTGGGGTGGCTTCAGGAAACACTTGACGTGCTATTGAGCTTTGTTGCACCTCCCCTTATGGAATGCTCGACATGGTGACCTGGGGCCTGGGGCCTTTGCGAAGACTATGGAAAGCGGGTGATGCCTGTGGTGACAAAGAGTTCTGTACCATGTAGTTATCATCGTCAAGCATCAGAGTGGTGACTTGAGGTGTTGGAGTTCTGGGTGTGTCTTCATGAATGGGGGTGTCTTCTGGAGGGCGATCTGCCCATGAATCATCCCGAGCAATTGGTGTCAATGGACGACCAATGCTGATGAGTTCGCTGTTCGTAAGAATAGGCGATGATACCACTTGATGCTCGAGTTGAGTAAGGACTTCATCATCTTCAACATTGTCTTCACGATCAATGTCTTCAGCTGTGGTGGGGTCAACAGCTGGAACTTTTTCATCTTCAGGAGCCTATGTGAAAGCAGGCTCGTGAATAACTAGGCGACTCTCTTGGTTGGTGGAGGCTGGTCGAGCAACAGAAATGGGCTCAACCACAAGGGGCTCAGAGGCCGCAGCACACTCTTTCTTTGAAGACTTTGTCTTCAGCTTCTTCTTGGATGGGGCTTCATCAGCGGTGTTCTTGTGCTTGCGCTTCCTGGCATCAACTTCAGTTGCCCTGGTCTTCTTCAGTTCTAAAGCTGCTGAGGGGACCTTAGGCTTCGAGCCTGTCATGCTGGCAGGGAAGACAATGCAAGGTTCTTCCTGCCTTTGTGCTTCAGTTCGGACCACAGCAGACTTCTTTGTTGGCTTGGCAGCCATTCTTGGGTCGATGCCAGGACGGCCAAGAGCTTTGCGCTTCTCAGCCTCATTGTGAGCTTCGCCATGTTCTTCTTGAAGTGAGCCTTCTCATAGTTAATTTTGTTCTTCAGCTCAACAATTTTCTGAGCCACCGCCAACTCATTTGCAATAGCTCCGTGGAAGGTGATGCTGATATCCACAGGAAGCTGAAGATCATCGATGCTTATGCTCTGGTCTTCGAACCACTCATCAATGAAGTTGTTCAGAATATCCACGTCAAAGAGGGGTAGATTGTTGAAGATCTTGGCCTCTTGTTTGCTCTTGATAAGGTTCTCAAGGGCGTCATCACCAAGATCTTCGTCACTTGACAGATCAATGGTGTCTTCTTCGTTCCTAGGAACGGCAGCTGGAGTCAATTCATGCCCGGAAATCTTCTTAGGCTTCTTGGGTTTCTTTCTCTTCTCGGCCTTTTTGGAGACACGAGACAAGTCTTCCGACTGCACACTGGCTTCAGGAGGTGCAGTGGCCAATGGCTTCACACGCGAAGCTTTTGTTCAGGCAGGGGGCTTTGAAGCCTTTGATTTCTTCTTCTTCTGCGGCTTTGGTGGTGCTGGCGCATCTTCCGAGTCTGTGTCATCAGCAGAGTGCTCCATCGTAGCCCCCTGTACAACTATGTGAGTGAGAAGGCCATAAAGGTTGTAGAAGGGTCCAATGACATTTGAATTGGCATCACGGGTGCCATCAGCCCTGGGAGCAGATGGACCAAGGTTGAAGTCAAGTCCCAGGTCCTTCTTGTTCTTGACAGCAGACTCCTTGGCAAATTGATAATTGCGCTTGAAGATATTGTCTTCGCGACACCATAACAGTGATGATGGGTCAGCATTCTCTGGTTGTGGACCTCGGAACATGCAAGGGTAGAAGCCTTGAGCAATGGCTTTAGACTTGGACTTGGGCTGCAGATTTATGTATAGAATATCTCCCCAGGGGCCCTTGATGGCGTTCTTTTTAGCATATTCAGCAGTCACAAATCTGTACATGAACCATTACTCTGCCCAATATCTTCGAATCCATTGGATTCGGGTCTTGCGCTCGCCATAGCTCTCCTCAGGATCTGACTTGTATAGCTCAAACAGATCTGGAAGCAAATCCTTGGTTGTATCTCCACGGTGTTGCCTGCCGCCCTTTCTAGCTGATTTCTGTGTTGCCATTGTATTCAGATTAAAAGGCTTCAAGATAGTGAATGGCTTCCTCTTGCTGGTCAGATAGGAACTGACTTCAGGTGAGTGAATATGATGCTGTAAGAACTCTCCAAATGAATGCAGACTATGAGAACCAAGGGATTCTCCCACGGACATGTACCTATGACAGCATTAGAGATGCGAGGGAAGGGGAAGAGGTCATATGCATTCTCAGAAGATTTTGAAGATAAATCAGTTTGAAGACATTGACCTCATAGCGCGAAGACATTCACTTATTTGAAGAGAGTCGGTTCCAGATTTGTACGAATCCATGAATAAGTACAAGTGAGGAATCTAACTAGTTATGAAGCATAAGTGAATATACTTGGCATGATATGAGATGAAGATAAGGATGAAGGAAATATGCCCTAGAGGCAATAATAAAGTTATTATTTATTTCCTTATATCATGATAAAAGTTTATTATTCATGCTAGAATTGTATTAACCGGAAACATAATACATGTGTGAATACATAGACAAACAGAGTGTCACTAGTATGCCTCTACTTGACTAGCTCGTTAATCAAAGATGGTTATGTTTCCTAACCATTGACAAAGATTTGTCATTTGATTAACGGGATCACATCATTAGTTGAATGATCTGATTGACATGACCCATTCCATTAGCTTAGCATCCGATCGTTTAGTATGTTGCTATTGCTTTCTTCATGACTTATACATGTTCCTATGACTATGAGATTATGTAACTCCCATGTGCCGGAGGAACATTTTGTGTGCTACCAAACGTCACAACGTAACTGGGTGATTATAAAGGTACTCTACAGGTGTCTCCAAAGGTACATGTTGGGTTGACGTATTTCGAGATTAGGATTTGTCACTCCGATCGTCGGAGAGGTATCTCTGGGCCCTCTCGGTAATACACATCACTTAAGCCTTGCAAGCAATGCAACTAATGAGTTAGTTGCAAGATGATGTATTATAGAACGAGTAAAGAGACTTGCCGGTAACGACATTAAACTAGGTATTGGATACCGACGATCGAATCTCGGGCAAGTAACATACCGATGACAAAGGGAACAACGTATGTTGTTATGCGGTCTGACCGATAAAGATCTTCGTAGAATATGTAGGAGCCAATATGGGCATCCAGGCCCAGCTATTGGTTATTGACCGGAGACATGTCTCGGTCATGTCTACATTGTTCTCGAACCCGTAGGGTCCGCACGCTTAAGGTTTCGATGACAGTTATATTATGAGTTTATACGTTTTGATGTACCGAAGGTTGTTCGGAGTCCCGGATGTGATCACGGACATAACGAGGAGTCTCGAAATGGTCGAGACATAAAGATTGATATATTGGACGGCTATATTCGGACAACGGAAGTGTTCCGGGTGATTTTGGAGAAAACCGGAAAGACGGAGGGTTACCGGAACCCCCCCGGGAGAAGTAATGGGCCATAAGGGCCTTAGTGGAGAGAGAGAGGGGCATCCAAAGGTGGGCCGCGCGCCTCCTCCCCCGCTGGTCCGAATTGGACTAGGAGAGGGGGGGCGGCGCCCCCCTTTCCTTCTCCCTCTCCACTTCTTTCCCCCTCCTAGTAGGAGTCCTACTCCTACTAGGAGGAGGACTCCTCCTTGGCGCGCCATAGGGGCCGGCCGACATCCTCCTCTCTTGAACCTTTATATACGGAGGCAGGGGCACCCCAGAAACACACAAGTTGATCCACGTGATCATATTCTTAGCCGTGTGCGGCGCCCCCTGCCACCATAGTCCTCGATAATATTGTAGCGGTGCGTAGGCGAAGCCCTGCGACAGTAGTACATCAAGATCGTCACCACGCCGTCGTGCTGATGGAACTCTTCCCCGACACTTTGCTGGATCGGAGTCCGGGGATCGTCATCGAGCTGAACGTGTGCTAAAACTCGGAGGTGCCGTAGTTTCGGTGCTTGATCGGTCGGGCCGTGAAGACGTACGATTACATCAACCGCGTTGCCATAACGCTTCCGCTGTCGATCTACAAGGGTACGTAGATTACACTCTCCCCTCTCGTTGCTATGTATCACCATGATCTTGCGTGTGCGTAGGAAATTTTTTGAAATTACTACGTTCCCCAACAGTGGCATCCGAGCCTAGGTTTTATGGTTTGATGTTATATGCACGAGTAGAACACAAGTGAGTTGTGGGCGATATAAGTCATACTGCCTACCAGCATGCGGTATTGTTAGATGAAGCGGCCCGGACCGACATTACGTGTACGCTTATGCGAGACCGGTTCTCCCGACGTGCTTTGCACATAGGTGGCTTGCGGGTGACTGTTTCTCCAACTTTAGTTGAACCAAGTGTGGCTACGCCCGGTCCTTGCGAAGGTTAAAACGGCACCAACTTGACAAACTATCGTTGTGGTTTTGATGCGTAGTTAAGATTGGTTCTTGCTTAAGCCCGTAGCAGCCACGTAAAACTTGCAACAAACAAAGTAGAGGACATCTAACTTGTTTTTGCAGGGCATGTTGTGATGTGATATGGTCAAGACATGATGCTGATTTTATTGTATGAGATGATCATGTTTTGTAACCGAGTTATCGGCAACTGGCAGGAGCCATATGGTTGTCGCTTTATTGTATGCAATACAATCGCGCTGTAATGCTTTACTTTATCACTAAGCGGTAGCGATAGTCGTGGAAGCATAAGATTGGCGAGACGACAATGATGCTACGATGGAGATCAAGGTGTAGCGCCGGTGACGATGGTGATCATGAAGGTGCTTCGAAGATGGAGATCACAGGCACAAGATGATGATGGCCATATCATATCACTTATATTGATTGCATGTGATGTTTATCTTTTATGCATCTTATCTTGCTTTGATTGACGGTAGCATTATAAGATGATCTCTCACTAAATTATCAAGAAGTGTTCTCCCTGAGTATGCACCGTTGCAAAAGTTCTTCGTGCTGAGACACCACGTGATGATCGGGTGTGATAGGCTCTACGTTCAAATACAACGGGTGCAAAACAGTTGCACACGCGGAATACTCAAGTTATACTTGACGAGCCAAGCATATACAGATATGGCCTCGGAACACGGAGACCGAAAGGTCGAGCGTGAATCATATAGTAGATATGATCAACATAGTGATGTTCACCAATGAAACTACTCCATCTCACATGATGATCGGACATGGTTTAGTTGATTTGGATCACGTAATCACTTAGAGGATTAGAGGGATATCTTTCTAAGTGGGAGTTCTTAAGTAATATGATTAATTGGACTTAAATTTATCATGAACTTAGTCCTGGTAGTATTTTGCAAATCATGTTGTAGATCAATAGCTCGCGTTGTTGCTTCCCTGTGTTTATTTTGATATGTTCCTAGAGAAAATTGTGTTGAAAGATGTTAGTAGCAATGATGCGGATTGGATCCGTGATCTGAGGTTTATCCTCATTGCTGCACAGAAGAATTATGTCCTTGATGCACCGCTAGGTGACAGACCTATTGCATGAGCAGACGCAGACGTTATGAACGTTTGGCTAGCTCAATATGATGACTACTTGATAGTTTAGTGCACCATGCTTAACAGCTTAGAATCGGGACTTCAAAGGCGTTTTGAACGTCATGGACCATATGAGATGTTCCAGGAGTGGAAGTTAATATTTCAAGCAAATACCCGAGTTGAGAGATATGAAGTCTCCAACAAGTTCTATAGCTAAAAGATGGAGGAGAATCGCTCAACTAGTGAGCATGTGCTCAGATTGCCTGGGTACTACAATCACTTGAATCAAGTGGGAGTTAATCTTCCAGATAAAATAGTGATTGAGAGAATTCTCTAGTCACCATCACCAAGTTAGTAGAACTTCGTGATGAACTATAATATGCAAGGAATAACGGAAACGATTCCCAAGCTCTTCGTAATGCTGAAATTGACGAAGGTAGAAATCGAGAAAAACGTCAAGTGTTGACAAGACCACTAGTTTCAAGAAAAGGGCAAAAGGGAAGAAGGGGAACTTCAAGAAGAACGGCAAGCAAGTTGCTGCTCAAGTGAAGAAGCCCAAGTCTGGTCCTAAGCCTGAGACTAAGTGCTTCTACTGCAAAAGGGACTGGTCACTAGAAGCGGAACTGCCCCAATTATTTGGCGGATAAGAAGGATGGCAAAGTGAACAAAAGTATATTTGATATACATGTTATTGATGTGTACTTTACTAGTGTTTATAGCAACCCCTCAGTATTTGATACTGGATCAGTTGCTAAGAGTAGTAACTCGAAACAGGAGTTGCAGAATAAACAAAGACTAGTTAAGGGTGAAGTGATGATGTGTGTTGGAATTAGTTCCAAGATTGATATGATCATCATCGCATACTCCCCTATACTTTCGGGATTAGTGTTGAACCTAAATAAGTGTTATTTGGTTTTTGCGTTGAGCATGAATATGATTTGATCATGTTTATTGCAATACGGTTATTCATTAAAGTCAGAGAATAATTGTTGTTCTATTTACATGAATAAAACCTTCGATGGTCATACACCCAATGAAACAAGTTCATTGGATATCGATCGCATTGATACACATATTCATTATATTGAAACCAAAAGATGATAGTGCAACTTATTTGTGGCACTGCCGTTTAGGTCATATTGGTGTAAAGCGCATGAAGAAACTCCATGCTGATGGGATTTTGGAATCACTTGATTATGAATCACTTGATGCTTGTGAACCATGCCTCATGGGCAAGATGACTAAGACTCCGTTCTCTGAAACAATGGAGCGAGCAACAAACTTATTGGAAATAATACATACTGATGTATGCGGTCCGATGAGTATTAAGGCTCGCGGCAAGTATCGTTATTTTCAGAACTTCACAGATGATTTGAGCAGATATGGGTATATCTACTTGATGAAACATAAGTCTGAAACATTTGAAAAGTTCAAAGAATTTCAGAGTGAAGTGGAAAATCATCGTAACAAGAAAATAAAGTTTCTACGATCTGATCGTGGAAGAGAATATTTGAGTTACGAGTTTGGCCTTCAATTAAAACAATGTGGAATAGTTTCACAAACTCATGCCACCTGGAACACCACAGCATAATGGTGTGTCCGAGCGTCATAACCGTACTTTATTGGATACAGTACAATCTATGATGTTTCTTACCGATTTACCAATATCGTTTTGGGATCATGCATTAGAGACAGCTGCATTCACATTAAAAAGGGGCACCATCTTAGTCCGTTGAGACGACACAATATGAACTATGGTTTGGCAAGAAACCAAAGTTGTCGTTTCCTAAAGTTTGGGGTTGCAATGCTTATAAGAAAAAGTTTCATCATGATAAGCTCAAACCCAAATCAGAGAAATGTGTCTTCATAGGATACCCAAAGGAGACAGTTGGGTACACCTTCTATCACAGATCCGAAGGCAAGACATTCATTGCTGAGAATGGATACTTTCTAGAGAAGAAGTTTCTCTCGAAAGAAGTGAGTGGGAGGAAAGTAGAACTTGATAAGGTAATTGTACCTTCTCCCGAATTGGAAAGTAGTTCATCACAGAAATCAGTTCCAGTGATGCCTACACCGATTAGTGAGGAAGTTAATGATGATGATCATGAAACTTTGGATCAAGTTACTACCGAACCTCGTAGGTCAACCATAATAAGATCCGCACCAGAGTGGTACGGTAATCCTGTTCTGGAGGTCATGTTACTTGACCATGACGAACCTACGAACTATGAGGAAGCGATGATGATCCCAGATTCCGATAAATGGCTTGAGGCCATGAAATCTGAGATAGGATCCATGTATGAGAACAAAGTGTGGACTTTGGTAGACTTGCCCGAGGATCGGCAAGCCATTGATAATAAATGGATCTTCAAGAGGAAGACGGACACGGATGGTAGTGTTACTATCTACAAATCTAGAATTGTCGCAAAAGGTTTTCGACAAGTTCAAGGTGTTGACTACGATGAGAGTTTCTCACTCGTATCTATGCTTAAGTCTGTCCGAATCATGTTAGCAATTGCCGCATTTTATGAAATCTGGTAAATGGATAAACAAAACTGCATTCCTTAATGGATTTATTAAAGAAGAGTTGTATGTGATGCAACAAGATGGTTTTGTCAATCCTAAAGGTGCTAACAAAATATGCAAGCTCCAGCGATCCATTTATGGACTGGTGCAAGCATCTCGGAGTTGGAATATACGCTTTGATAAGTTGATCAAAGCATATAGTTTTATACAGACTTGCGGTGAAGCCTGTATTTACAAGAAAGTGAGTGGGAGCACTACAACATTTCTGATAAGTATATGTGAATGACATATTGTTGATCGGAAATAATGTAGAATTATTCTGCAAAGCATAAAGGAGTGTTTGAAAGGAGTTTTTCAAAGAAAGACCTCGGTGAAGCTGCTTACATATTGAGTATCAAGATCTATAGAGATAGATCAAGATGCTTGATAAGTTTTTTCAATGAGTAGTACATACCTTGACAAGATTTTGAAGTAGTTCAAAATGGAACAGTCAAAGAAAAAGTTTCTTGCCTTTGTTACAAGATGTGAAGTTGAGTAAGACTCAAAGCCCGACCACGGCAGAAGATAGAAAGAGAATGAAAGTCATTCCCTATGCCCCAGTCATAGGTCCTATAAAGTATGACATGTTGTGTACCAGATCTATTGTATACCATACACTGTGTTAAGAGAGGGAGTACAATAGTGATCTAGGAGTAGATCAATGGACAGCGGTCAAAATTAACCTTACTGGAATAAGGATATGTTTCTCTATTACGGAGGTGACAAAAGGTTCATCGTAAAGGGTTATGTCGATGCAAGTTTTGACACTGATCCAGATGACTCTAAGTATCAACCTGGATACATATAGAAAGTGGGAGAAATTAGCTAGAGTAGCTCCATGCAGAGCATTGTTGACATAGAAATTTGCAAAATACATGCGGATCTGAATGTGGCAGACCCGTTGACTAAACTTCTCTCACAAGCAAAACATGATCAGTTTTTGGGTCTTAATCACATAGCGATGTGAACTAGATTATTGAATCTAGTAAACCCTTTGGGTGTTAGTCACATGGAGATGTGAACCAATCACATAAAGATGTGAACTATTGATGTTAAATCACATGGCGATCTGATCTAGATTATTGACTCTAGTGCAAGTGGGAGACTGAAGGAAATATGCCCTAGAGGCAATAAAAAGTTATTATTTATTTCCTTATATCATGATAAAAGTTTATTATTCATGCTAGAATTGTATTAACCGGAAACATAATACATGTGTGAATACATAGACAAACAGAGTGTCACTAGTATGCCTCTACTTGACTAGCTCGTTAATCAAAGATGGTTATGTTTCCTAACCATTGACAAAGAGTTGTCATTTGATTAACGGGATCACATCATTAGTTGAATGATCTGATTGACATGACCCATTCCATTAGCTTAGCATCCGATCATTTAGTATGTTGCTATTGCTTTCTTCATGACTTATACATGTTCCTATGACTATGAGATTATGTAACTCCCGTGTGCCGGAGGAACACTTTGTGTGCTACCAAACGTCACAACGTAACTGGGTGATTATAAAGGTACTCTACAGGTGTCTCCAAAGGTACATGTTGGGTTGACGTATTTCGAGATTAGGATTTGTCACTCCGATCGTCGGAGAGGTATCTCTGGGCCCTCTCGGTAATACACATCACTTAAGCCTTGCAAGTAATGAGTTAGTTGCGAGATGATGTATTACAAAACGAGTAAAGAGACTTGCCGGTAACGAGATTGAACTAGGTATTGGATACCGACGATCGAATCTCGGGCAAGTAACATACCGATGACAAAGGGAGCAACGTATGTTGTTATGCGGTCTGACCGATAAAGATCTTTGTACAATATGTAGGAGCCAATATGGGCATCCAGGTCCCGCTATTGGTTATTGACCGGAGACATGTCTTGGTCATGTCTACATTTTTCTCGAACCTGTAGGGTCCGCACGCTTAAGGTTTCGATGACAGTTATATTATGAGTTTATACGTTTTGATGTACCGAAGGTTGTTCGGAGTCCCGGATGTGATCACGAACATAACGAGGAGTCTCGAAATGGTCGAGACATAAATATTGATATATTGGACGGCTATATTCGGACACCGGAAGTGTTCCGGGTGATTTCGGAGAAAACCGGAAAGCCGGAGGGTTACCGGAACCCCCCCCCCCCCGGGAGAAGTAATGGGCCATATGGGCCTTAGTGGAGAGAGAGAGGGGCATCCAAAGGTGGGCCGCGCGCCTCCTCCCCCCTGGTCCGAATTGGACTAGGAGAGGGGGGGCAGCGCCCCCCTTTCCTTCTCCCTCCCCACTTCTTTCCCCCTCCTAGTAGGAGTCCTACTCCTACTAGGAGGAGGACTCCTCCTTGGCGCGCTATAGGGGCCGGCCGGCCTCCTCCTATCTTGAACCTTTATATACGGAGGTAGGGGCACCCCAGAAACACACAAGTTGATCCACGTGATCATATTCTTAGCCGTGTGCGACGCCCCCTGCCACCATAGTCCTCGATAATATTGTAGCGGTGCTTAGGCGAAGCCCTGCGACAGCAGTACATCAAGATCGTCACCATGCCGTCGTGCTGACGGAACTCTTCCCCGACACTTTGCTGGATCGGAGTCCGGCGATCGTCATCGAGCTGAACGTGTGCTAAAACTCGGAGGTGCCGTAGTTTCGGTGCTTGATCGGTCGGGCCGTGAAGACGTACGACTACATCAACCGCGTTGTCATAATGCTTCCGCTATCGATCTACAAGGGTATGTAGATTACACTCTTCCCTCTCGTTGCTATGCATCACCATGATCTTGTGTGTGCGTAGGAAATTTTTTGAAATTACTACGTTCCCCAACAAAGGATGGATCCATATTTTGAAGTGAGGAATCAAAAAGGCAGTAAAAAGTAAGATTTGATTACCACTTGATGAACTGCTAGACGAGGTGAAGAGAGAGGCCGAGCAGTTCAATCTCCCGTGCCCTAACTTGGCAGTGGAAAACACCTACGGCGGCGGCGGAGAGGATGAGGTCCGCGGCCGGTGTGAGGACGGCGTCGAAGAGGTCGCGGCAGCTAAGCGCTTCATCTCCGGCGTCGACGTGAGCTAGCAGAGGCGCTAGGGTTTGTGCGAGGCTGAGAGGTGGAAGAAGAGATGATGACCGTGGTGAGTTGTGTATTTATAGGGATAGGGACAACACAGCGTAATTACACAGGTGCTCCTGGCGGTTCACATATGAAGGACATGTGGCTTGCTTGCAACTCATTGGGAGTTGATCCATGTTCCCATGCATGCCTGGATTGTCGGGTGGTCGTTCCGGCTTCTCCGGTATTCTGGCAAAAGGATATGGCAATTAAACCAGATTTAAATGTTTGTCTCTATGTCTTCTGCTGACAAGGACTCAGAGAAGACAATCGATAGGTTTCAATAGAATGCATATGATTTGGACAGATAGAGAGATAGAAGCATAGAGGGGGTTAGGGTCCGATCACATTCACTTAGATCAAGAAAAGATTCAAGCATGAAGACATAACTATAAGTGAATGCTGTAGAGGACAGAACATGAATATATATATATATATATATATATATATATATATATATATATAGATATAGATATATATATATATCAGACCAACTCAACATTCCGAAGATAAACCTTGAAGTCAAATCAATGTTGAAGTGAAGACAAATAAAATGCGAAGACTATGCGATTATGATGCCAAATGAAACACTTCAAAAGGATTTTGGTGGTGGCGTTACCCACCGTATAGGAAGTATTAGACCCAGAGACGATGCACAATTATCATGGCGCTCCGAAGTCAAATTCTGCGTTTTCACACTTAGAGTGTATGTCTTCATTGATTGAAGATATACGTTACGTTTTGTGTTGCACATCTAAGTCATCAACATGCATAAGCATTAGGATGTGTGTCCAATTACAGGACATTCGAGGATTCTAAGATATTTATCTCACACTGCAACTTGCAAAATCTTTTCTCATCAAAGGGCTTTGTGAAGATATCTGCCAATTTCTCTTCAGTGTTGCCGTGAATGATATCAATATCTTCCTTCATGACATGATCTCTGAGAAAATGATGACGGATCTGAATGTGCTTTGTCTTCGAGTGCTAAACTGGGTTATTGGCAATCTTGATGGTGCTTTCATTGTCGCAGTAGAGTGGCAGATGCTTCAGGTGGATGCCATAGTCCTTGAGAGTTTGCTTCATCCACAGAGCACAGCAAGATCCAGCAGCAATGTATTCAGATTCAGCAGTGGAGAGAGATACACAGTTCTGCTTTTTTGAAGACCAACAAACAAGAGATCGTCTAAGAAAGTGACATGTGCCTGATGTGGACTTGCAATCAACCTTGTCACCAGCATAATCAGCATCTAAGAATCCTACTAGGTCAAACTCTGATCCCTTTGGATACCACAATCCTAGTGTTGGGGTGTAAGCTAAATACCAAAGAATTCGCTTCACAGCTAAGTGATGCGACTCCTTTGGTGCCGCTTGGAATCAGGCACACATGCAAACGTTAAGCATTATATCTGGCCTAGATGCACATAAATAGAGTAAAGAGCCAATCATGGAGCGGTATACCTTTTGATCGAACTCTTTACCATTGTCGTCGCGGCCCAGATGACTTTTGGTTGGCATTGGCGTCGTGTATCCTGTGCAGTCTTGCATTTCAAACTTCTTCAGGCAATCTTTGAGGTATTTCTCTTGTGATATGAAGATGGTGTTGTTGTGCTGACGGATTTGAAGACCTGGGAAGAATTTTAGCTTACCCATCATGGACATCTGATATTGCTCTTGCATCATGTGTCCAAACTCATCACTGTATCTCTTGTTGGTGCAGCCGAAGATAATGTCATCCACATAGATTTGGCACACAAACAATTCTCCATCATATGTCTTCGTGAAAATTGTAGGATCGAGTGAACGAGGTTTGAAGCCTTTGCTCTTCCGGAAGTCTTTGAGTGTGTCATACCAAGCGCGAGGGGCTTGTTTGAGGCCATACAGTGCCTTGTTGAGCTTGTATACCATGTCAGGATGTTTTGGGTCTTCAAAGCCAGGTGGTTGTGCAACATACACTTCTTCTTCAATCTTGCCATTGAGAAAAGCACTCTTCACATCCATTTGGTACATCCATTTGATCTTGATGCCATAGTTCATCATGGCACGATTGGCGAATCGTCTGAAGACATCCTGCACTTCATTCTTATAGAGGATTATATGCACCCATGTATATCTTGAGTAATCATCAACAATGATGAAGCCATAGAGGCAAGCAGTGGTAGTAAGAGTCTAGTAGTGAGTAGGGCCAAATAAGTCCATGTGAAGCAGCTTGAAGGGACGTGATGTAGTCATGAATGTCTTCGAGGGATGCTTGGCCCTAGTCATCTTTCCAGCTTCGCAGGCACCACACAGATGATCTTTCTTGAACTTGACGCCCTCGATGCCTATGACATGCTTCTTCTTCGCGAGAGTGTACAAGTTCCTCATGCCAGCATGCCCTAGCCTCCGATGCCATAGCCAACACTCTCAAGCTTTTGCTAGAAGACATACGGCCAACTGTGGTCCTGCTGAGAAATCTACCATCTACAGATCAGCTTTTCGGTACCCTTCAAAGACTAGAGATTTGTCAGATTCCATAAGCACAAGACAACGATATTTTCCAAATATCACAACCATGTTCAGATCACAAAGCATTGAGATAGACATTAAGTTGAAACCAAGGGATTCAACAAGCATCACTTTATCAATGTGCTGATCCTTTGAGATTGCAACTCTACCTGGACCCAATACCTTGCTTTTACCAGTGTCAGCAAATGTGATGTGACTCTTGTCAGATGGACATAAGGTTGAGTCCATGAGAAGACTTCGATCACCAGTCATGTGGTTAGTGCACCCACTGTCCATAATCCACTCAGAAGCCTTTGGTATCGTACCCTACAGTGCAGTTAGGGGGATAGGCTTCACCAAGGGAAATGTGAAGCATAAACATTTGACGAACAAGCGCATTATGAAAGTTCAGGTCTCGGTTAGGATAAGTAGGATGTTTGTCAAGAAATGCTGGGACGAAATACATAATAAGACCATTTGGACATTTTATCTTGCGTCCCACAAGATGTTTTAGGTCCCCAGCATGAGCATCAGACGCCTTTGATTTCCGGTTGGAGACCTTTCCCTGCCAAAGAGAGTTAAGTTTTCATAACCACCCGCATCTTCAAGGGTGGCTTAGAAGCAATGAGTCTAAGTGCAGCATCTGAGAATTTTGGCTTTGGACCCCTAGCAAATAGCCTTGTAGGGGGTGAATAATACTCATAAGAATAAGCAGAATAGTTCTTGGTCTTATGAACATAGCGGTTTGATGAAACACGCTCATATTCATAAGTCTGAGTATGGTTTCCCTGCAAAACATTGGCGTTAGGGTGACTCTAGTGAGTCCTCTGTCTGTATGAAGCCTTTGGACCATATGAAGCTTGTGGTCTGGGGTTTGTCTTCTTCCCAGGTGGTGTCATGATAACATTCACCTGAAGATTTTCAAGACAACTCTTGGGCACCCAGATCTTCTTCAAAGGGGGTCCATTCCTGCAGTTAGTACCAATATACCTAGCAAACACTTCACCATTCTGATTCTTAAACAATTTATAGTTTGCATCAAAGGATTCATCAATGATAATAGGGTTAGCACAAGTGAAGCCAGATAAGGTAGATGGATCCACTGAAGGTCCCTTTGCAGCAACCCATGTGGTTTTGGGGTACTGCTAGGCTTCCAGTAGGAACCATCAACATTCATTTTCCTCTTGAACCCAACACCCTCTTTTCTAGGGTTTCGGTTCAGAATCCATTTCTTGAGGACATCGTACAGTGTCTGATGCCCTTTGAGGCTTTTGTACATCCCTGTTTGAAGCAATGTCTTCAACCTGGCATTCTCATCAGCAATAGTAGTGGTATCCTCAGAAGAGGGGTTAGTTTCCACATCAGAAGTTGAAGACATAGCAACAGTAGTAGCAGTAGAACATCCAGCAACAGAAGCAGCATTATCATGCTCAAGACATTTTAAACATGTTGGCTCAAAGTCTTCCTTAGTGGAACTGATCTATTGAGCGTGGAGTGACTCGTTCTCTTTTTGAAGATCTTCATGATCCGATCTCAAGTTCTCAAGCTCTTGCTTCCTTCGAAGATAATTGTAGGAGAGCTTTTCATGAGTAGTTGAGAGCGTATCATGATGACTTTCAAGTTCCTCGTACTTAACGTGAAGATTTTTACTGTCTTCAATTAAGGAGTGAGTTCGAGTCATTTCCACGTCCAATAGGTCATCGCTTTTGTCTAGCAACTTTTGAATATGTTCCATAGCATTTTGTTGTTCTGTTGCAATTTTAGCAAGTGTTTTGTAACTAGGTTTAGATTCACATTCAGAGTCATCTTCACTTGAAGTTTTAAAGTAAGCATCGTGAGTTTACCTTGGCACCACGGGCGAGCATAGTCATCCTCATCATTAGCATCAGTGTTGGTGACGAAGCCATCGTCTTCAGTGTCTAAGATGGACTTGGTGACATACGCTGAAGCTAGAGCCAGGCTTGCCACGCCTGAATTAGATTCCTCTTCAGACTCCACCTCTGCCTCCTCAGATGCAGACTCCTCCTCTGAATCCATCTCCTTGCCAACAAACGCATGAGCCATGCTGGATGAGCTCTTCCTGTGTGATGAAGACTTCGACGAAGACTTGGAAGAAGACTTTGAGGATTTCTTCTTCTTCTTGTCATCAGAATCATATTCCTTGCTTTTCTTCTTCTTCTTGGTCTCATTGTCCCATTGTGGACACTCAAAGATGTAGTGACCAGGTTTCTTGCACTCGTGGCATGTTCTCTTCTTATAGTCACGAGAGGAAGCTTCATCGTTTCTTGAGTTGGATCTTGAAGACTTTCTGAAGTCTTTCTTCTTGATGAACCTCTGGAACTTCTTCACAAGCATAGCAAGCTCCTTTCCAATGTCTTCAGGATCCTCAGAACTGCAGTCAGATTCTTCTTCAGATGAGGAAACAGCTTTTGCCTTCAAAGCGTGAGTTCGGCCATAGTTAGGACCGTAGATATCTCTTTTCTCAGATTGCTGGAACTCATGTGTGTTGAGTCTCTCAAGTATGTGAGACGGATTGAGAGTCTTGAAGTCAGGGCGTTCTTGAATCATCAGGGCAGGGTGTCGAATGAGCTGTCAAGCGATCTCAGAATCGTCTTGACGATTTCGTGCTTGGTGATCTCAGTGGCGCCGAGTGCATGAAGCTCATCTGTGATATCAGTGAGGCGATCAAATGTGAGCTGGACATTCTCATTGTCATTTCTATTGAAGCGGTTGAAGAGGTTGCGAAGAACACTGATCCTTGAGTCTCTCTGGGTTGAGACACCTTTGTTGACCTTGGAGAGCCAGTCCCAGACTAGCTTCGCAGTTTCCAGAGCACTCACACGACCATACTGCCCTTTGGTCAGATGACCACAGATGATGTTCTTGGCAGTCGAGTCCAGTTGAATGAACCTCTTGACATTAGCAGCAGTGACACCTTCACCGACCTTAGGAATGCCGTTCTTGACGACATACCAGAGGTCGACGTCAATGGCTTCAAGATGCATGCGCATCTTATTCTTCCAGTAGGGGTAATCAGTGCCATCAAAGACAGGGCACACAGTGGAGACTATGATCATCCCTGTAGTCGACATAGCTAAAACTCCAGGTGGTTAAACCGAATCACACAGAATAAGGGAGCACCTTTCTCTGATACCAATTGAAAGTGCTAGTTATCGACTAGAGGGGGGTGAATAGGCGATTTTTATGGAAGTCTTCAAAACACGGAGGCTTTGAAGACAAACAGAAGGATTGAACCTATTGATATGCAGCGGAAGGTAGACTACACTAGACAAGCCATAGTCAACTAAGCAATGAAGTGAAAACACAAAGACTATCAGCAGCTAGGTAGTATGGATCAGGCTGGAAGATAGTATGAAGCCAAACAGTAAAGAGTCTTCACTCAATGAAGTCAATCAGATCATACAAGCATGCAATGACTTCACGAAGACAAACTGTAAAGTAAAGGGAAGTGAAGGATAGAACCAGTATCTTGATGAAGACAAGGATTTCGTAGACCAGTTCCAGTTGCTGTGACAACTGTACGTCTGGTTAGGGAGGCTGAGATTCAACTCAGAAGACCGCATCTTCACCTTATTCCCCTTGAGCTAAGGACACACGGTCCTCACCCAATTACTCTAGTAAGTCTTCAAGGTAGACTTCCAAACCTTCACAGACTTCGTTCACCGGCGATCCACAATGACTTTTGGACGCTCAGAACATGACGCCTAACCGGCTGGAGGATTCATAGTCCTCAAGTGTAACAAGTCTTCAGGTCACGCAGACAAAAAGACTTCAGTGATACACTCTTTGGCTCTGGGTGTTTTGGTCTTTGTCCTCGCAAGGATCTCTCTCTCAAATGCTTTGGAGGTGGGTTGCTCTCAAACGACAAAAGCTGTGCACTAACTCTGAGCAGCCACCAATTTATGGTGTAGGGGGTGGGCTATTTATAGCCAGGAGGCAACCCGACCTGATTTGTCCAAAATGACCATGGGTCACTAAGGAACTGACACATGTCCAACGGTCAGATTTCAAACACACGCGACAACTTGACTTGGGCTACAAGTTAAGCTGACTTATCCAGCTCTGGATAAGATTTGCTCGCATTGTCTTCGCTCGAAGACATAGGATTTGGTTGAGCATCACATCAGTCACTCTGACTTTGTTCACTTGGACCCCACTTAACAATACGGTGGTTCCTACGACTCAACAAAGAAGAAAAGGAAAGTACAAAACAACTATGTCTTCGTACTCCATAGTCTTCATACGATGTCTTCTCATGACATAGTCCTGAATGTGAATGTTTTCACAGACCACCATTGTCTTCAATGTCTTCACACATTTTTAGGGGTCATCTCTGGTAGGTAAACCGAATCAATATGGGACTACTACCTGTGTTACCTGCAATTCTCACAAACACATTAGTCTCTCAACCAAGTTTGTCGTCAATACTCCAAAACCAACTAGGGATGGCATTAGATGCACTTACAGGATTGAATACTTTTATGGATTTGAGAACACTTGATGTATGTCTTGCATATGAACACCCATGGTGACAATGGAGTATTATATTGATTCACTTGATATATGTTTTGGCACTCAACTCGCGGATTCCTGAGGTGACATTGGGGTAATCTATGCATAAGGCTTGATGCACGTTTTCGTCCTACTTTCTTCGGTAGAAATCTTGGGGCACTCTTGGAAGTTCTTTGTGTTGGATTCAATATTATGAATCTGAAATTGCTTGATGTATATCGTATAATTGACTCATGGATACTTATGGTGACATTGGATTATGTGGGTGACATTAGAGTTGGTTGATGTGTATCATATGGTGTTATTTTAGTACGAACTCTAGGGCTATTCGTGACACTTATAGGAATACCTCAATAGATTGATCGGAAATGATAACTTTGAGGTGGTTTTGTACCCTACAAACAATTTTCTCTTAGGTTCTCCGCTAGATAAGAACTTTGGAGTGATTCTTTATCGCACGTCGAGGGATGGTTATATGATTCAATTATGTTAACACTGTTGAGATATTGCACTAGTGAAAGTATGAACCCTAGGCCTTGTTTTCGAATATTGCAATACTGTTTGTGCTTCATTTTATCACTTCCTACCTTGTTGTTTTTATATTTTTCATATTACAAAAACCTATATCTACTACCCATACTACACTTGTATCACCATCTCTTCGCCGAACTAGTGCACCTATACAATTTGCCATTGTATTGGGTGTGTTGGGGACACACGAGATTTCTTGTATTTGATTGCAGGGTTGTTTGAGAGAGACCATCTTCATCCTACGCCTTCCACGGATTGATAATCCTTTGGTCATCCACTTGAGAGAAAAATGCTACTGTCCTATAAAACTCTACGCTTGGAGGCCTAACACGAGTTTACAAGAATAAGTTGTGTAGTAGACATCATATCCCTATCATAGAATTGGAACGTCAAATTCCAAACGCTAGCATGTTCCAAACTACAAATGAAAAGTATAAACTTCAGTTAGCAATTGAAGATCAATATTGCATCAACATTTCTAAATGAGTACTCATTTCAAAGCATCATTCACAAACTACAAATTAGATAGACTTAATCCCTATTTTCAAAACCCTAAATTCAGTCAAACAGGACAGCAAAATTCAATAAATTCACTTCACTCAAACAGGACAGCAACATTCATTTGTGTGTGCGTGCGGGCGGGCGGGCGGGCACGGGCGTGCGTGCGTGCGTGCGCGTGTGTGTGTGTGTGTGTGTGTGTGTGAGAGAGAGAGAGAGAGAGAGCTCATGTTCGTTCCGACCTAGCTGCTTCCGACAGAGCAATCAACGGCCGTTAGCGCCACACCGTCACCATTGTTGGCCTGAGAGGGATCAGCCAGTCAAAACGTGCTCAAAAAGTAGGTCAGTGTTTTTGCCATTGTCAGAAATTCGATTTGGTGCACAATACCACGAATCGTAAAGGGATGTTTTTCGGCTATCGTGACATGACGGGCGTTTCTATGCATTTTACTCCCTCTTTCCCATTGGGACTCTCCCAGTCGAAATGGTACATGAGATTTACTAGCATAATCTTCATGGTAGCGAGCGCCAAATTTGCCTGGGGCCCATCCTTTGTCCGGATCCAAATGGCAAGTACTTAAAATATTGACCTTGTGGTAGGAAAACCTCTCCGGCATGAAATCATGTCTTCTCTCCCAATGGCCCAACCGTTTACAATGGTACCCCTCTGTTTCAAAATAAATGATCCAACTTTATACTAACTTTAGAGGTACATGTTTTGGCGAATATGTCATATCCGTTAACCCGTGGACTAGTGTGGGAGGAGTAAAGGTCCTGGTGGGTGCAAGCGCAAGTCCTCTTACATGGTTGCCTGCAGGCTGCTGAGGTCCCTCCTCGGTAATCATTCGCCGCAGTTGAAATTGTGCACGCAATCTCAAATTGAAGACCTCGGTTAAATGAGAGGGTTCCAGAATTAGGGAGCTTGGTGAAATTAGAGACTCTTGCTCTGTTTTACCCTGCACAGCAAGGGTGCACATACACACAACGGGAATGAATTCTCAATGTAGCAAACATTTCGCTCTAGCATTGTTACCAACTTCCAGCTTCAATTCATCATCCACAGCGTACAGACAGGATGTGAGTCTCACCGAACTGAAAACAATTACGGAGTAGTAGCCAGTAATCCCTAAGCTATTCTGCTTCTGCAGTCTAAACATTACACTAGCATAATTACCGGGTTCAATTCATCATCCACGGCAGCTTCACTTGCATAAGGATAGGATGTGAGTTTCACAAGACTCAAAATAAGTAGTAGCCAGTAATATACAGGTTCTAACCTGCTCTAGCATGCAGGTTATGCTCTAAACTAAGCTGCTTCTACCGTTCCAAAGGCATGCACAATTTGAAGTTTTTGTCTGGGAACACAGACACACAAAGATTATGTCGAACTTGAATTTGCAATTGGCAGGCAAAGTTTTTTTTCCAATGACTCGTCCATGAAGGCCAGCAGCAGGCAAGCACCTACACAAACAAAAAAAAGCATCAAGGTTCGGTTAGACACAACTTTGAAGAGCATGCTTCGCTAGCGATCAGTGGTTAAATTGCCAGCTAAAGATTGATCAAAATAGTGTGTGTTTTTCCAATGCAAACAGAATGAGATAAGAGAAATAACAAATGATTTCTTCATGAAGTTGTTTACCGCACAGAACAATCTCCTCTACAACCTTAGAATTTGAGTTCAAACATGTTGAATCTAAACTATGTTAAAAAGGAAGATGTTTACCTCTCTCAGGCCAAGCTCAAGAATCATAAGAGACTGGCATGGCTTCTTTACCCATGATAGGGTAAGTGCCTACAACAAATAAAAACATCACAATTAGAGTAGATGTATCTTTGGCTCCTGTGAAATATGACTTATAATAGAGACATGTTTACCTTTCACAATGTCTTCTCCAAGATCCGATACAATTACAGTCAAGTTTCTAGTTCTCCGGCGATGTTTGATGGCATCAAATATTTTCACCTATAAAGTAATCCATAGAATTAACATACCGAAACATCTTTTTCGTAGTGCTATGGTCGGCATGAATTAAGTTATTCATAGTTACAATATAGAAATAACTTACCGAAACATCTTTTTCAGCATATAAATCTTTTCCTTGATCAAAATGTTCCCAGCATATGTCTATCAACATCTGCTCCAACTGGCGAAATTGCAAAAGTCGAGTGTCACATTAAAAATATAGAGAATATACCCTACAACCAAGTGTACTGACCCTCGCACCTCTCCCTCTCCCTCACAAGAGATTCTTTCTTGTTCTGTGATTTTTTAAATACAAGATGGCTACAACTCTAAAGATATTTCATAAAGATCCTTGTTGTGTGATTTTTGAAATATATAATGTCTACAACTCTAAAGATATTTCATATCAAAAGCACCTCCACTAAACTAGCATACTCCATGATCCATATTACAAACTCTGTAATATCAAATGAACAAATATTATATACTTCCTTTGAAAGAACATACTCCATATTTGAGGATTTATTGATGATTGGATCGAATTGTTGGATGCCAGTTTGGATCGTGAGAATTTCATGCTTCATGTGCGTTCTATGGTTCCCAGGAATACGTTTCAGTAGATGGAAATAAAATTAATTATGCCTCTTTTTCGAGCAGATCAAGGGTGCGGCTCTGCCCCAGCTGAAACTTTATTATGCAAAGATAACAGAGTTTGGGGTTATAGGAGGCACAGCTACACGACACTACAACAGACAGCACGCAACAGAAAACACAAGGGAGCAGATCTACTTTTCAATCTCTAATAAACTGAAGCACACCAAGAACTCAAGGGAGCAGCACGCAGCCTACGGAGAATTATGACAGCCGGTGCTCAAGGTGAGGTCTGAGCATCAGAGGTAGCTGATGGTTGGAAAGAACACGTGCCTCAAATGTAGATAGGCTCCTGCTCTTGCATACAATCCACGGAACAAGGAGAACAACCCTGTTGGCAAGGTGACAGTGAAGGTGACAAGGGGAGCAGCGAGCTCTGCGCACATGATGCTTGATTGCTTTCAGGTTGGTGAGAACATGCACAACATGAGAATGTATGGTCCCTTGATTAAGCAAGGAACTTTCTTCATATAACTGTACCACGAACCTAGAAAGCATAGCATGAAATGCTGAATAAAAAGAATGTCAATATTTGACAGCTCAGTGTCACTCCTATCTTAGCTTCTGTGAGTGTCTTCTCACAGTACATGCATTTTCTATCTTTCCACTGTCCTATTATATTTTCTGGTTGTGATAATAATTTTAACATATTCTCCTTTAATAAAATAGTGTTGTAATTTTGCCTCTTTCGGCAATTGAACTACAAGAGTAGACTTCGGTTCATAGGTTCTACACCAGCCATGATAATTAATCAGGTATTCCATCTGTGTTCACTGCAGGAGCAGTATATTTTTACTTATTTTGGTGAGCTTGAGTTCTTGTTATTGATTATTTAATACAAGTGTATTGTCATAAGGTGTAATGTTGTCGCATATTTACTTGGAGAATCTCATGGATTATCCATTTGGTATTTGTTCTTCCAACTTTTTCTGCTGACAAATGTAATGATCTGAAGGAGCAATCCTCATTTAGCATTTTAGAAGCTCAGGTTTCTTTCTCTTGCATGCTAATATATCCTGGACTCAAAGATATATAAAGGATTAGTACCTAAGATATGGATAAAATTATCTAATAACCTGATATTTTTTTTGAACATCAACTCTGGGTACCTAAAACACATCTTTTCACTCCCTTCTAAACAGTATGCCAGTTGGTTTGCGTTAAATGCAATTTAGAATATCCTCACTTCTGTTTTCTTTGGTGAGCATTTTTTGTATCTGGTAGTGTCAATGGCTGGTTATATAGGTAAGTTTATTCTTTTCAACCTAATGATACATCTCCTACTTTTGTACCTAGAAGGTAATAGTCACAGTTTCTGTAAAGAATAATTGCTCACATCAGTCAAAACTTTTGTAGTATCAGATATTTTGTTAACTTCCTTTTGGGTATGACATTAATTGTGCAAGAAATAACTCCGCCTATGTCTTCTAGGCATAGCCGGTCCCAAGCCCGGGTAAAGGAGGAGGGTTGTGATAGGCTTGGCGAGCCAACGTAAAAACTAGCCAGTCCCATAGGTATGAAACCCATTTGAGCGAGAATAGTACTAGGATGGGTGACCTCCTAGGAAGTCCTCGTGAAAGGGTTTCATATCTAAGGGTTGTGATAGGCTTGGCGAGCCAACCGTAAAAACTAGCCAGTCTTTTGGGTATGAAACCCATTTGGGCGAGAGTAGTACTAGGATGGGTGACCTCTTGGGAAGTCCTCGTGAAAGGGTTTCATATCTAGCCTACCCCAACTTGTTTGGGATAAAAGGCTTCGTAAGTAAGTAAGTAAGTATTAATTGT
Source organism: Triticum dicoccoides (assembly GCF_002162155.2). Lineage (NCBI taxonomy): Eukaryota > Viridiplantae > Streptophyta > Magnoliopsida > Poales > Poaceae > Triticum > Triticum dicoccoides. Next base: position 7,543,560 of record NC_041388.1, on the reverse strand, counting down.
GCAAGAAATCTATTACACTAGCCAAAAATATAACATCTGCATTTACGTGTAAATATTAAATAAGACAATAATTTATTCACAATTCATTATATGTACAGGCAATGCACTTTTTTCTTATAGCTATGATTTTCTGGCACTTCTGTAACGACTCGGAATCGTAATATGTGCTAGAGCTTTCCATTTGGCACATACCGGTTAATGGTAAAAACAAATCTCTGTAGAAACTGCAATGAACTTTTGTTTGATTAGAAATTCAGATCATAAAGCAAACCACTGACAAGAACTCTTTTTCTTTTTCTTTTTGCATACGTACATCCTAATTTCTCATGCTTGAAGTTGTAGGGTTTGTTTTAGAGAAGAGTACATGTAGTATCAATCTGTGCCTGCTTACGAGTTACGACCAGGTTCCCTACATGGAGCTGTAAAAAAGGTCGCCAGATGACCATGTGGAAAATAGTGCAATTTGAACATTTATATTCACCAACCGGAACCTCCCCATTCTACATGTTGTCTATTCTTTAGTTACAATTCAAAATTCAGAATCAACAAAGAAGATTGCTGCGGTGATCCTATTTGCTGATGGTCATATTTGCTGTTTTCAAAATTCAGAATTATTTTACTGACATAGAAGCCCACGATTATGCTGTGAACTTCTACAAAACTCTTTTTGGCTACTAAGATAAAATCAACATTAACCTGAAAAATGATTTTTGGGAAGATGGAGAGAGGGTGACTGATGCACATAATTGCATTTTGGATACCCCCTTCTCAGAAAAGGAGATAAAGGATGTTGTCTTTGGCTCATATGCTGAAGGAGCTCCTGGGCCAGATGGCTTTCCTTTTTCATTTTATCAACAATTTTGGGACCTTATTAAAGGTGATCTATTTGCTTTATTTGATGATTGGGAGAAAGGTGAGCTAGACCTGTATAGGCTCAATTTCTCTTTACTTACTCTAGTACCTAAAGAGGCTGATGCCACTAAGATGGAGAAATTTAGGCCTCTTGCTATGATTAATTGTAGTTTCAAGATCTTTGCCAAGTGTGCCGCGAATAAATTTGGACACATTTGCAAAGATTTAATTTCTGTGAATCAGACAGCCTTTATAAAAGGCAGGTATATAGCTGAGAGCATTATTGCAGCCCATGAAATTATTCATTCTGTTCACTCTAGCAAGCAGACTGGTTTTGTGTTTAAACTAGACTACGAGAAAGCTTACGACATGATTAACAGAGAGTTCCTGATAGACATGATGTATAATAGAGGGTTTAGTACTAACTGGATGAGGAAAGTTAAATCTCTCTTATACAAAGGTTCTGTTGGGGTCACTATCAATAATAGGAATAGTGATTTTTTTATTGCGGGCAAAGGAGTGAGGCAAGGGGACCCCTATTCCCCTTTGCTTTTCAACCTAGTAGCTGATGTTTTTACAAAAATTCTTATTAAAGCCTCCAGAAATAATATCCTGGAAGGCCTCTTCCCTAGTTCCAATCCTGCTGGCATCATTAGTATGCAATATGCGGATGACACATTACTTTTCCTCAGCAATAATAAATCCCATGCGAAAAACCTTAAGTGGTTACTTTCCTGCTTTGAACATCTATCTGGCATGCGGATTAATTTTCATAAATGTGACCTGGTTCCCATTAATATCAATGAGGATGATGCCAATATCTTTGCACAAATACTTGGTTGCAAATTGAGTGAGTTCCCTATTAAATATTTAGGTGCTCCTCTTCATCACAGGAAGCTTAAGAAAAGTGAGCTTCAACCTACTGTTGATAAGATTATCAAGAGAGGGGCTGGATGGAGGGGGAGACTTCTGTCTTCGGGCAAAAGACTCACATTAGTGAAAACTTGCTTATCCACTATCCCTAGTTATCTTATGGGGATTATTAAATTCTGAAAATGGGCCATCAAACTGATTAATTCTCAACTAGCTCACTGCTTTTGGGACGATTATGAGGGTCATTTTAAATATCATCTTGCTGCCTGGGGTAATGTAACCTTACAAAAGCAGCATGGGGGTATGGGTATTCCTAATATTGCTGATATGAATTTATGTCTTTTAGCCTCTTGGATCAGGAGATATTTCCTGGATGAGGGCAAAATTTGAAAACAAATTATTGATGCCAAGTATAAGACCCACAGCCCTAATATTTTTACTTGCCCGGAAATGGTGCCTCCCCATTTTGGAAAGGAATACTACGGGCTGCTAAAGCTGCCAATGTAGGATATTCCTGGATAGTGGGGAATGGCAAGAATATTAGATTTTGGGAAGACCAGTGGCTGGGACATACTACCCTAGCTACCCAATATTGGGAGCTATACTCTATTGCCAACGACCACAATGTTTCTGTTAGTGAGGTCTGGGATGGCACCAATCTAAAAATTACTTTTAGAAGGTGTTTCACCCATAAGCTTCTAGCAGAGTGGGACGATTTGTTCAGCCGAGTGGCTAATGTAAAATTAAATGACGTTGAAGACACCATGCGCTGGAATTTTGAAGCCAAAGGTGTCTTTACTGTCAAATCTTTTTACAACTTTATCAACTTTAGGGGAATTGATCCGGCCAACCTTACAATTATTTGGAAAATTAACATTCCCCTTAGGGTCCAGATATTTCTCTGGCTCGTGGCCAAAAACAAACTTTTAACAAGAGACAATCTGCAAAAAAGACAGCATGTAGATGACGCTACCTGCCTTTTTTGTGGAGAATCTGAATCTATTGATCATTTATTTTTTGGCTGCTTTGTTGCGATAGAGCTATGGAGAGGGATTTTTGACATATCTAAAAAACAAGTTGGTATGTCCATTGAGAACATGCTAGCTTGGTGGTTTAATCACAAAAATCTCTCAGCAGACTGCATGTTACACTCTGCTGCCCTTTGGGCTATGTGGAATCATCGCAATGACATTTGCTTCAAACATGTTCCCTGGCTTGGGATGCAGGTGTTGAGGAGGAAAACTGCTGCTATATTAAGCAGCTGGATGGTCCGATGCTCAGGCGGTGCAAAAGAAAGAGGGATGTACTTGGTGAGAAAGATGGAGCAGGAAGCGCGTGCACCCCCCCTCCTGATGTGGCCAGACCCTGGCTAGGACTCCTGAAGTGCTCGGAGTTGCTGTTCGATTGCGGCAATGCATAAGATCTGGGCGAGCGCTTTTGTAGTTTTCTCCCTCTCCCTTCGAGATGTTTGTTCTTTTATGTTTTGCTGGAGCTTAGTCTCTATCGCTGATAGCTGTTCTTTGGCACTTTACTGTGGAGGCTAGAACTTCTATCTTGCTGGGGCAGCGTGTGTTGCTGGATCCCCCCCGCGTGCTTGTAACAGGATGTCTGAATGTTGTGGTTTCATTTTGGTAATACAAAATGGAGCCGGGGCCGAAAGCCCTTTTTCTCTAAAAAAAAGCCCACGATTATTGTACATGATGGTCATATTTGCTGATTTTCACAGGTATGGATGATATCTCTCTTGGTGGATCTCAGTTTCTCTTCCAACTGCCAGAGAAATGTATAGATACCTGTGGCTTCTGACATCAATAAATTGTTATTAAAAATATGGTAAGAATAATGTGTGGATATTTTTTTCAGATGGTTGTTCGCCTGCCATCTTATTCGCCATTAGCTACATGAAAGTTATGCACATAACGACCCCTTTGTTCAACGGTTGATGAAATGATTTATTCCACTTATTAATCTAGAAACATTTATCTACTATAGTGCCAACCTTCACCTATGTTTTCAGAGCGTGAACTTATTTTGTTGTTTGCTTTCATTCTCATTTGGAGTCCCGCATCACGAATTCATGAGTGTAACTATTTATTGTTTTCCTTGAAGTACCACTCAAGCTGATCTTTGCATGCGTCTTCCAATTTTTTTAGCAGTAATGTTTCTCACTTCGCAGCATTTTTATTTAACTGACCGACATTTTTATGTGATTGACTCTTCTTATATTGCCGCTCCATTTTGTTACTGATAGATTTGGTATGCTAATTTTTATTTGCATTGTAGTTTTTATCGCCTCAACCTATTCTCCTTATGTGTTCACCTGTTAGTGATCGATTGTATCACCCCTCTTTCAACTGGATGGGACAAATGAAACAATTCTTTCAGATGGTTGAGAAGGTTATTAGCTTCAGCTGACATCAATTAGGAAAATCTGTGTTTTTATGAAAGTTACGAATTCAAAGTTGATGGCCTTGCAAATTCGTGAATGTAAAGGTTCAGTTTAGGATACATATAGCTTTTAGTTTTGTTTTAGCCAGAGACATTATGGTCTAATATTTCACCTTACGTATTGTATTGTAAGATCCAAACTTTTCATTCATATCTATCTACGTAAAACTGATAGTTTTTTAAGTTGTAGCTCATTTTAAATAGTAAAGTGCAGCTCATATTTTCTTTCATTTGTATACAGTGCAATTTACTTACAAGGTTAATAAGATTACTGAAACATCCAGATCCAGTCAACTCAATTTTTAGTATATCTTAGTGATTAACACAAAAGCAGTATATAGTCCCAATAAATGAACTTAGGAAATAATACAAGTTGGGAAATTAATATGTTGGATGATAATGTTATGAGGCGCCTTTCAAGCCCTCTCATTGATCCTACAGAAACACTAATCTAAGCCATCTAATTGCAATTCTGGTCATATGGGTGTCCCAGATTTTGAGATATCTTGATATGATAAGTAATTTGAATCATGGTTGAATTTACTTATAATCCAGTTTTTGTACTTCATGATTGAACCATGGTCGTACACAAGTGATGGCAGGCAAATCTAATAGTAGGTGTGTTCACCGTGAACCAGTAGAGGCTTCACAATTTAATGCACCCGTAAGTCTAAGAAAAAGCATGCTACCTGGGAGAGTTTGTGACCCTAGGACTCTTCTCCCTTTATAAGGCGACACAAGAGACACAATGCACCAAGCCCAGGCATGTGAGACTGTGACAAGACAGAGGACGAGGACTAGGGTCCATCGGCTACTGCCGAACACCCACCCTCTCAACCCACTCGCTCGTCTACCCCGGCCCTTACTGCTCCTACAAAGGCTGCACAAATAGAAACCTCAGGAATCACGCGGGCCACACTAGGTAGAAGGCCCTTCAAGCGCCTCACGACTACAGAGATGAACGACCGTCGTGCCAAACTTTGCTTCAACGGTGACCAACAAATTCACACCTTGTCACTACTGTAAGAAAACTTTTTATCTGGGTGCCTAAGAGGGACGATGGTGACTCTATCGAGAAGGATGCGGATGTAGAGGTCTCCCTTCACGCACTCACAGGTATTCGCAAAAGCTCGACGATGTAGTTGGCAGTTGTCATCCGTGAAATCATCCTCATCGCTGTTGTTGACTCTAGCTCCACCCACAATTTCCTATCAGACCAGGCAACCATGCGCACCAAAATGGAGCTTTCCCAACACGCAAGCATGTGGCCAATGGCAACAAGCTCATCAGTCGTAGGATCTGTTGTAGCCTTGAAGTCTTGGTGGGCACACAACCATTCACCATCGACTCCTACACCCTTCCTTTGTAGAGTTACGACACGGTGCTCGGCATGCAATGGCTAGGGGCTCGTTGGGACTCACCAAGCTCACCATGTCCTTTTGGCATCATAACCATGCAGTCACGTTGCACAGGGAGGCGACCCTGGGCGTTCGTTCCCTTGTTTGTGAGGGGCAGGACCTCCTAACAACCTCGCTAGAGGATTTTGAGGGCATGTTCATCAAGCCGCGCACATTACCTTTAGCATGGTGATGTGATAGCCCCATTACCTCTTCACTACTAGAGAAAACCTTATACATAGAATCTTAGCAGTAAGGCGACACAAAAAGAGGCGATGCTGCTAATTAGTAGCAGCGTGGTTAGGGAAAGCGCGCTACTGATGTAAATTTAGCAGTAGCGTGTGATGTTTAAACCGCGCTGCTACAAAAATCCACCGACAGTACACAACGACCTAACTTTACCAGCAGCGCGGCGTCAAGAAGCGCGCTACTGCTAATGCCATAGTAGTAGCGCGCTTTTTAGTCACGCCGTTGCTGCTAATTTTGAAATTGTCCACACGGTTGGCCCGTTTAGCAGTAGCGCGTGATAGGAAAGCGCGCTGCTGCTACGATCATAGCAGTAGCGCGTTTTTGCTCCCGCGCTGCTGCTAAGAGGCACCACCCACCACCTTTTTCCACCTCCCCCTCCCATCTCCTCTCCCCCCTTTCCCCTACCTCCCACATCCTCCCTCTCTCACTCTTCATCTTCCTCAATACTTCTCCCCCCATTACTCTCCCTCTTCTACCTACCTTTCTCTCTCTTCATTACTCCTAGCTAACTACACCACCTCCATTAGTGCATCTCCTTTCTTTTTTTCCTTCCCCCTTTACTAGTTGAAGTTGTATCCTCCCAAATTAGCTAGCTAGGTAGATGTAGCATTTAGTTAAGTGACCTATTTGCCCCCTAACTAGATCTTTCTTTGTCAAGAAGAGCTTTGTGCACTTTTGATCTCCCTACATCATCATCCACACCGTGTGCTCGATCTCGTAGCTAGAGGTGATTAAATTTTCATGCTTTTGCAAAATGGAAATATGTGTATGTGTGTGTGTGATATGATAATTGGGAAATATGATGGAAATTGTGTGTGTGGCATGAGTTGACGCTGAATTATGCTTTTGAGTTGCCTATGTTTTGCCGAAATGTCGATTTATTTCCGTTTCGGCGAATTCCGGGCAAACTCTAGATCCATATATGTCCTATTTTTAGGGAAGGTCATGCCAAATTTTTGTATGACTTTGATGCATGCACGCATTTTTATAATCAATTTGTTTATTACTACCGTGCAGGTGTTCATGATGGTCAGTGGAACAATGGTGGACAGGTGGTTGCGATCGGCGATGCAGGCCATGAAAGAAAATAACCTGACAAAGGTTTTATGTCCATGTCGAAGATGCAAAGGAATAGTTTGGCTCGACCCCTATGACGAAGGTCGTGTCGAAGCGCACCTGCTCATGACCGGTTTCATGGATGGCTATACTCGGTGGATAATTAAAGATGAGGATGATGATGTTGAGGACGCCGACGGGGCAGCCAATGACGACCGTGGGCAAGACGAAGAGATGATCGATAATGGCGGCGGAGAATAGGCCGGACATGGCAGCAGAGAAGGGGCCGGACATGGCGGAGGAGAAGGGGCTGGACATGTCGGCGGAGAGAACGTGGACTCCACGCAGCAGAGTTCGTCAGTACTAAGTTCAATCGTGCGGGACCCTCATGTTCAAGCACTACTTCGCAAGGAGACGAGTACTGAGAGAGCTGCTTCTAGAGAGGAGGCTAAGCTGGAGCAACTGGTGGTAGACTCGAACACTTCATTGTATGATGGTTGCAATCCTGAGGTGACCCGCTTGAGTTTCACGCTCCAACTCCTGAAGACGAAGGCTAAAAACAAATGGACCGACACTAGCCTCGATGAGCATCTCAAGTACCTAAAAGATGTTCTTCCCGCGGGGAATCTATGTCCTAGCTAGTAGTGTTCATGAGGCCAAGAAGATTGTGTGCCCTCTTGATCCGCCGCATGTTAGATACCATGCATGCATCAATGATTGCATAATTTATCAGAAGGAGCACGCGGAAAAAACAAGCCTTCCGGTGTGCAATGCTTCTCGATACAAGAAGGCCGGGAAGAAATGTCCCTAGAAAGTTGTATGGTACTTACCGATCACTCCCCGTCTCTAGCGGTATTTCGTACAGTAGATCCCAAGGAAGCAAAGCTAATGCGCTGGCACACGGAGAGGAAGAAGCCCGAGACACGTCAAGGATGGAAGCCAGTGGAGAGCGTTGATCCACAGGAGAAGCAACACCAGCTTGCAGCCGAAAGCCCTACTTCTCCGATGAGGCCCAAGTGGGACACCCCTCTCAACCGGGCCTTGAACGAACTTAAGGGACTCCCTTTGGCCAACGGCCGCAATATGGTCGTGTGCATGGTGCTGGAGACGGCGCCACATGGAAGGTGTATTACAACGAGGGCCTGGAGGCCAAGAAGCAGAAAAAGAAGTTTAGTTAGGCGGACATCGACGAGAAGGTGAAGCTTGCGGTCGACAAAAAAGCAGCTGAGGAGAAAAATGAGTTGTTACTGCAAGCAGTCAATGCAGCTGTAACTGTCTGCAGAAATGATTTCGCTACTAACTTGGTTCCAGCTATCATCAACTGGACCAAGGAAAACCCAGACAAGACGGTACATGATTTCCCGTTGCCCAGTTTCGTCGGGAGCAACTCCATGAACAACAACACCACCGCACCATCACTTGCTCACGCAACCGGGCCTCCTCTCGCAGTCGCTCCCGCTCATAGCAGCCCGTCCTCAGTCTCTGGCGTGCTAAGTGGGCCTTCGTCTTTGGCTGAGCTCGATGCCATCACGGTAATTACATGTCGCACTAACATAGAATATTCCATTTTCGTTGCCTTTCAGATGTTTTACGCCATAGACATATGTGTTTGCAGGCCGAAGAAACCCCATGCACCATACTCTACTTGATCAAAGGCCAGAAGGTGGACGTGGGAAAGGGGATGATAATGAACCCCTTGCAACCCACGTTCCACAACCAACCGATCCCTGTTGGGCACTTCAGGGTTAGCTTGTCCAGTGTGAAATCAGGGCACGAGCATTTGCCTCCTCCAGTATATCCTGTGGGAGAGGACGACAAGACCCCGCCGCGGATTGGAAACTGCAAGGGTTGGGTGCTGCTATGGCCGAAGAATCTTATTCGTCTGGAGCCGGCCGAGAGCACACCAATAACCACACATCAACAACCATGTGCGGAGACCACCACCCCGCCTACGCAATTACCAGCTCTTGTAGTGTCGGGTGAGAGCGGCGGACGACGTGATGAAGGGGGTGCAATAGTACTGGCTGATGTAATCGGTCATGTAGAACATATAATGGATGAAGAGACGGAGGTCGACCCAATGGGTTTCCTCAATACAAACACGTATGACTGTGACATAGATATGATGACTCAACCATATGACGAATTGGGCTATCAGCATGCTAATGAGGATATGGATGATCTACCCAGGCAGGAAGGTCGTAGCAGGGATTGCAAAAAGTCTCTCTTCATGAAATCCTCACAGGACACGCCTGAAGATGCCGCCTCAACACAGGCTCAACTAGCCGAGGGCCGTACAGTGCTTAGCCCGGGAACACTGGGGCAGAGGTTAAGGAAGGGTCTGGAAGGTGTGCCCAAGAAAAAGGAGAGGAAGAGATCGGGGAAGATAGCTGCCTCCAAACAAGTCAGAGCACATAGCAGCCAGATGATGGATTCTGAAGAGCGTGTACCCGTGAAAGGTGCGGCCATGTTCCATCTCACGGGCGAGCCAATGCTACCGTCAAACCGCTGGAGGCACTATCAGGGGATCTCAAGGACTCCACAACCTTGTGTTGTCGACTGAGAAAAGCCTAGTAGCCTCGAAGGATCCAGGATATCCGACATACGCGGCTCGTGTGCCTGAGGGGAAGTGCTACGTCGACACACAGCCCACGGAGGTGTTCTTCCTGCGGTTTGACTATTTTTTAGATGTTTCTGACAAGGCGTCTCGATTTTATAATCGTCCGCCTTTTTGCGCTACATATGAGCTCCGTCATGAAGAGAGAAGAAGTCTCGCAAATCTGTGTGGCGGATCCGTACTACATGCACGAGTCTTTCTTGAGTCTCGGTGTCTTTGAGCGTGAAACTGCTAGGGACTACCTCCAAAACTTCATGGTACAGAATAAGGACCAGGAAATTGTCCTCCTGCCTTATCATCAAAAGTAAGTCAGTTCCGGACAACCCTTGCGTACATTTCAATCATTCCTTCTGCTCATATGAAGAATAATTTGAGGTATCTTCTCCCCGCAGCAACGGGCGCGCCGTCCTTATCGTTCTTTACCAGCGAGTCTCCCACGCCATGTATTTCGACCCTTCCAGAGACTACGAGAAGAAGGATTACACCCACATAATGAATATTCTAGATGATGCTCTTCAAGGCTTCAGTATTAGAGGTGGCCACATGCAGATCAGGAAACAAAGGAACAAGAAGATGGGTTTTGCGCATAAAACTAACTTCTGCTGCATCCATGTCCCAAAACCAAGCAAGAAGGATGGATTCTACATCCTCCATCTCATGATTGAGTTCAACACGGATCACCAAAAGCTTCGCATGACAAGCAGAAATGATGAACATATCCACAAGTGGCTAGACTCTCATGGAGAAGCGGATTATAAACTTAGAGATGACTTCTTTCGCATCCAAAGGGACATTGCGGCGATCATCATGAAAGAAGTCATTGATGAGAAGGGGATGTTCCACCACGGCCCAATATCACGAGCTGACGTCCGAACTCGCATAGGCATGCAACGTCAAGACCTCACGCCGTTCAAGAAGCTAGGGTCCATCCTCGATGATATGGAAGGATGGAACTTCTAGTGATTTACGATGCCGATGATGATGATACGTGTCGGTTGAACTTGTATACTTTCTATAGAGATGAAACTTTGCGATGTCCACGGTCCCTGCCGAACTTGCATAACACTGCTTTGTTTGTTTGGGTACGACGACCTGCGCACCTCTAGTTAATTAGTTTGCGTACTGTATGTTGCATCTAGTTGCTAATTAACCCTTTCTTTTTCGTGTTGCTCTAATATATTTTGTTGCATATGATTGTACATCCTCTTGAGGTGGCGAGATGGCGGTGCTATGTCGTTGAGGATGTAGACAAGAAGGAGAAGCTAGTTACTTGAGGTTCACGCTAGCGCGAGAGAGGACTCGTAACCGCCGCCTCATGTACTGCATAGTTCCGTTCTCACTCATAGTGATAGCTCTTCTCGCATATACCATTGTTTAGATGGATGACGTTGTAGTTGCAAGTATTCGAGACTTGCATGTATCGCTATTTTCGAGATGATGACGAGATACCACTTTGTGTTGGATGATGATTATGATGAGACTATTTGTATGTTTATGCTATGATTACGTTTGTTGTCTCGCAGCCATTGGTATGTGTATCATGATGACATTTGTATCTGCTAAAGATTCTTCTATAAAGCATGTTCAAATACAAAACAAATATGCAGAAAAAAACAAAAACTACTAAAATTAGCAATAGCGAGTGGAGAAAAGTTAGCAACAACGCCACGATAGCAGTAGCGCGTCCAGGCAAAGAGCACTAGAGCTATTAGCAGTAGCGAGCTTTCATGAAGCGCGCTGCTGCTACACTTGTGTAGCAGTAGCACTGGTGAGCACGCGCTACTGGTACGTGTTAGGTGTAGCGCCTTATTAGTAGCGCCGGTCCCCGCGCTACTGATATACCTAAAACCCACGTTACTGATATACCTAAAACCCGCGCTACTGCTAGCCTTTTCCCTAGTAGTGCCTTACAAGGGTGGCTCCAATGCTGGTTGACGGTCTACAACACCGATGGCTCATACCCGACGGTGCACGATATGGTGGTGCCCACCCCATGGGGCTCTCACCAAGCGCCCCCCTTGTTTCCAGAAGATCCGAACCTTTGATGCAAGTCAGAGACTATCCATCCGATTGGGGCTCTAGGTTGGTAAGCAAACCGTGTAACTTAAGGACTCGTCTCCCTTTATAAGGCGACTCCTAGGGGTAGTTTGAGCCATCTGACATCTAGTCATAGTCTCAATAGCAACATCTCCATGCATATTGTAACCCCCTCACACGAGGCGTTTTCCCCACATCAATCAAAACAAAAGCGGGAGTAGGGTATTATCTCCAAGACAAGGGTCCGAACCTTAGGTACCCCCATGTGCGATCCCTTCTAGTACTTCCGGTCACGCGCTCTGCCCTATTGGGACTACTAACGGTTTTCAGTACCGTCGTCGGTGGTCCGTCCATATCGCTATCACACCTCAAAAGGACGAGATTGAGCAGCAATGCCCCAATATGCTAGATCAGGAATTGATTCGAAGGAGCCATTATGAATTTTAGTCCCAATCCTTTTGGTCAGGAAGTAAGATGACTCATGGAGTTTCTGCATCAACTACTACGCCCTCAATAAGCACGCCCCCAAGGACAAGTTCCCCATCCCATTGGTGGACGAGTTTCTCAACGGACTCAAGGTCGCTTGCTATTTCACTAAGTTCGACTTGCGCTCGGGATACCACCAAATCATAATGCACGTCAATGACACCCGCAAGACAGCATCCTGCACCCATGGGAGGCTGAGTTTCTAGCCATGCCTTTCGGCTTGACAAACGCTACATTGACATTTCAAGACTTGATGAATGTCGTCCTTTGGCCCTTCTTACAAAGATTTGTCCCCGTGTTTCTTAATATATCTTGATTTGTAGCAAATCTTGGGTTGACCACCTACGCCATGTGCATGATGTATTCCAGTTGATGTAGTAACATCAGATGGCGCTTAAACGGCCCAAGTGCATTTTTTGGGATGAAACAATGGCATGTTAAGCCACATCATCTCAGCAAAGGGGGGCAGCTATGGATCCTGCCAAGGTTCAGAGTGTGAGGGATTGACCGGCACCATGAACCATTATCGTCTTGCATGTATTCCTTGGACTGGTGGGCTACTACCGCAAGTTCATTTGCGACTTCAGGGCTATAACCCCTAATGGCGCTCTTAAAAAAAGAGGGGCATCGTTCGTCGGCTCAAGCGACAACTGACTTTGACAAACTGAAGCAACACTCACGATGACACCAGTACAACACATGAAGAATTTCTGAAAGCAATTCATCGTTGACCGCGACACCTTAAGTTTGGGGTTTGTGTTACACCAAGGCGGATCGAGTTGTAGCCTTCTTCAGCCGCCTTATAGCCTCGTGCCACGTCAAAGTCGCTGCATAAGGACGAGAGTTGATTCACATCGTCCATCTAGTGCGCCATTGGCACCCATATCTCTGGGGCACGCGTTTTGAGTGCAAACAAACCACGACAGTGAGAAGTATTTCTTGGACCAAGGCTTGTCTACATCCCTCAACATCATTGGGTCAGCAAGCTACTTGCACTTTGTAGTGGAATTTAGTCCGGGAAAGCTCAATACTAAGATGACAAGCACCATGAGGTTACTTTGAGGTTGACCAATGGGTGTGGCCTGATCCAACTAATGAGAATAACCATCCGTGCAGAAAGTTGACCTATCCAACCAAGAATCAAGAAGGTGCTCTAAAGAGCACGTCATTACAAAGCCTTTAGTCCCAAACAAGTTGGGATAGGTTAGAGGTGAAACCCATAAGATCTCACGACCAACTCATGGTCCGGGCACATGGATAGCAAGCTTCCACGCACCCCTGTCCATAGCTAGTTCTTTGGTGATACTCCAATCCTTCAGATCTCTCTTTACGAACTCCTCCCATGTCAAATTCGGTCTACCCCGACCTCTAGTTCTTTGGTGATACTCTGAAGAGCACGTCATTATTTGATTAAGAATACAAAATTACTTGCTACCGATTATAGGACACGGGAGATTAATCTAAGGTGGATTAGAGTGTAACTAAGCCTAGATGCAGAAAAAAGTGAAATTCAATAAATACACAATACACATACCTCGATTGTAGTAGAAATGTACTTTCCATTAAAGCTTTCAATAACATCACCCTCACGAATTCCAATTTTCTCAGCATGCGATCCTTTAGACACCTATTTTTAGCATTATTACAACATAATATGCATATGAGAAATGGTTTTAGAAGAAACTATTAGAAAAGTGAAAGAAAAAATAAAATAAGCACCACAATATATACCTGTTCAACAATAAGACCAGACTCGATGTTATGATCTCGAGTCATTCTCTCAATAGAGATAGGATCTAAATGCTTGATTGAAGTGAACGTCATTCCAAGATGAAGGCGAGGCATACAACTGTAAGAAATAAAACAAAGGCTAAATAAGTATCACACAAATTTAAGAAAAAGATCATAACACGATTACTCTTACAAGACATTAGTACTTCTTCCTTCATTCCAAAATAAGTGTCGTGGTTTTAGTTCAAATTTGAACTAAAAGCACGACTTATTTTGGAACGGACGAAGTATATCACAAAAAAGTAGTAACAAAGAATTATGAGAAAATGAGGAAAATACATACTCGAATCTTCTCCAAAAATCGAAGCACTTATGCAATATGGACGAAGGTATGAATGTCTCATTGATATGATTATTAACTAAACCCACAACCTTCCCTTCTAAGTCAATGATCGGTCCTCCATCATCAGCAAGCTATAGCATAGTAAGAGTAATAAAATATTATGATTGTAGTAATAAGATAGCAAGATCGAAATAGAAAAACATAAATTTGAGATATAACGCACCAGTTTGCGACTAGATGCATCACGACAAAAATACATGTAGTGGCATCTTTCATACCAAGATGGAACCTCATAGGCTGCCATACCATGTGTTATCTTCAGATCTAGATTTTCATCTCTTCCAAGTCGAAAAACATCTTTACCAGAACGCACACAGTCATTAAAAGTGGGCAGCTGAACTGGTTTATTCACTTTAACCTCATAAAGAGCAAGTTCATAATGCTCCTGAAGATAGACGAGTTGGCCTGGTACAACTCTTTTGTCGAGGAAGTGAACATTGACCTAAAACAACGGTGGTAAAAGTTATGATGCTACATTTTTTAGAGATCTTATATTGACGAAAATATTTTTTAGAAGTCAACTATCATGAAAGTCAAGCAGCAGAATAAAATCTTTTGTTAGTACACAGAGTGTATAAATAAATACTAGTCCAGTTTCTCTTTTGGGAAAGTTGAAGATGATGACACACTTACTTTGTAACTAGTCTACGGTTTAGCAACAGATGCATTACAAATAATTTAATCATAGAGAGAACAAACAAACAAACAAACAAACAAATGAAAACAATCAATAGTGAGCCGTGCGGGTAAATAAATAGACTGCTGAATTATTAGTTTTCCTTGTATAGAAGTGCAAGGCTCCTACACGCCAACTAGTGAATGTTGTTAAGAAGGTCACCTCAGCGCCACGATGATATTTTCCTATCCACTGCGATTTCCAATGGTTCTTCACGGAGGGATTCTTTTCACGAATGAGATGCGCAGACGTCAAAACATGGGCGGTTTTGCTTCTGTCG
This sequence comes from Triticum dicoccoides, assembly GCF_002162155.2. Classification (NCBI taxonomy): domain Eukaryota; kingdom Viridiplantae; phylum Streptophyta; class Magnoliopsida; order Poales; family Poaceae; genus Triticum; species Triticum dicoccoides. The sequence continues at coordinate 7,528,455 of NC_041388.1, read as the reverse complement.
TTCCTTTGAAACCACAAACCACAACACTTGTTGAGTGGCTGACTCCCTGCAAAGCAACCAAAAGTCACACACATTTGGTCGACTAGCATATAGTACTCCCTCCGTTCCAAAATAAGTGTCTCAACTTTGTACTAACTCAACAGAGGAAGTACTAATTTAGAAGCAATTATGATGTTACATACACACCTAGAAATGATGACAGTAAAACGACGGATTTAGCAGCAAGAAGTACTGCACCCGTTGCCCGTTCACGAATAGGTAGAAAGCGATGGTCATCGAACAAGCAAGAAGGTGCTTCATAACCGTAGTGATCCATAGTGAAGAGGTTAGCTCGACGAGCTACCAAAAGAAGACAATTAAGTTAACATCAGGCCGGAAATTAGCGATGAGAAGAAGAGAAAAGGATGGGGATTTTACACTTTTCTGCTTCGTAATTGGCCTTGGCGTAGTCGAAGGCAGCGAGTATGTCCGGATCATCAACCAGCTCGTCGGGGATGTAGGGTTCGTAGATCGGAGGGCTGGGTGGATCGGAGGATTCCTCCGTCACCGACTCGTCCACATCGTACACACGATCTACAGAAGACAACGAACGAGTAAGCATCGTGACGAGGAGGATAAGATGTTGGAACGTGGAGGGAAAATCACCTTGTTTTCCTTCTGATTGATCTTTGTCAGGCTCGAAGACCGCGAAGAGCATCTCTGGGTGGGAAGTCCGAACAGCTCCCTTCCTCCTCCTCCTCCTCCTCCTCCTCCGATCCACGCGGTCGCCGGGAGATCTAGGGCTCGTGGAGCGGAGAGCTGTCCCTTCCTCCTCCTCCTCCCCTGCCACGTTTCGCCTCTTCGCTCTCCGCTCCGTCTCCGGCTCGTCGCCGCGGATCCTGACGGCCCTCGGCATCTTTCTCGCCTCGTGCGCCGCCGCCTCTGCACCGGGGAGGCCGGCAGACGGTTTGGGGATCGATGGACTCGCGTCCGCGTCGAGTGTGTGGGTCCGCGTCTCTTTTTTCCACCTATTTTCCCCTTTTTTTGATCGAAGAAGTCTTTTTTTAAGGACGCGCATATGTGGCGACCATGTCAGTCCTGGAAGAGGACCTGCTCTAATCTCGATCTTTTTTCTTTAAGAAACTCTCTAATCTCGATCTAACCCGACAAATAATAATTGAACACTAATTATCTATATCTATATCCATACCGACATAAAAAAATCAAATATATAGATTCAACTACCTTCGGTCATCAAACCAAGTCAATCCAACGACCTAAACTGTTTCAGTAACGAGTATTCAACACGTTTAGCGTTGTTATCTTGATTTAATCCTACAGATAATAGTGTACTTAATAACCTCATGCAATTGATTTACTTCCTAATTAATATGCATTGCAAGTACACATTGACTAGTTCATTAATAAAGAAACATCGAATCTCTATTCCTAATGAAGCAGTTGGTAGTCTCCACCGGTCAATTTTCGTCCCACCACTTTCGTCCGGTTTTTTTCGTAGGTTAACCTTCGTAGATTTTTTTTCGTCGTTTTTTTCGTCTGGTTTATTTTTGTCTCACCTTCCATTATTATATCCTCACGGTGATTTTTTTCACTCTCCCATTAAAAACTTTCTTAACAATTGCAAACTTTTCTAACCATGCATGTCACAAACGGGCAGGTATTGATATTATGTTACAAACAATAAAACCCGTTTTCATGGAAATCAATTCAAATCCTAATTTCCTAACACATTGATTCTTACCTTTTCTAATCTCTACTCAGTTGGTAGGCATGTCACAAACGGGCAGGTATTGATATCACGTTACAAACAATAAAACCCATTTTCATGGAAATCAATTCAAATCCTAACTTTCCTAACACGTTGATTCTTACCTTTTCTGATCTCTACTCAGTTGGTAGGTGGTATCTTCGCTTCCTACTCCCAAACCTCGATCGCACAATCCCCGAGGATTCCCCACGATTCTGCACGCACAAAAGAAACAAGCAAGAAAAACCAACGTGACTGAAACCTACGAACCTATGTCCCTCTTCCTCCCCAGCCGCGAATTGAAGCCAGCCGGCCGCCATCCATCGCGTGCGCCTAGGGTTCTCGATGGAGCCTGCGGCCTCCATGTCGTCGGCGAATATGCGAAGGGCGGCCTCAGAGGCCCTGGAGCTGCAGCTACGGCGGAGGACGCTCGAGACCATGCTGGAGCAGTGCGGTTATCGAGAGGATGTTCAGGAGTGCGAGGACGGGAATCCGGGCTAGGGGCGGACGGCTGGGCGGTGACATCAGCGACGGGGAGGGGCCACCCCCGGCGCCGGGGTTGGCGTATCCGAGGGCAGTTCACGGTGGCTGCGGCGAGGGTGGGCTCATATCCCGTTCATGGAGCTCTCCCGGCACCGCCGCCCCGTTTCCCATCTCTTCCCGATCCGGCGCCGCACCATCGTCTCCTATCTCTCCCTGAAGTCACGATACTGGTGGTTGCCAGGGGCTCGATCCAATGAAACGCAGGATGGTCGGACACTCCAGTGCGGATGCTTGCAAGGGCGTGCTGGCCCTCGCTTGGAAGGGGATGAGACTGTCAGTAAGTTAACTTGGTTGGCGAGAGACCAGGCGCAAGATGTGGTGGAGTGGAGACGACGGAAGTTATGGTTGGTGTGGAGATCACATGCCAGCTGCTGGGAGGATCACGACGATGGCCTGTGTGTGTTCCAGGCATTGGGTTGGGTAGCAATGCAGGATGGCTATGCGACTTCCATGGCGATGCAGACGGAACAATCAACGTCAGCATGGCCTTGGTTGGCTTGGGAAGGCTTCAAAAACTGTATATTGGTTTCATCTTGCTTTTTTTCTCTTTCACAAGTACATGTTCACTGATTCTATTTTTTAGCTGATGTTCTTTTGGTTCTAATGATGCATGAGGGTGTGATAAAAAATGATTAGAAGTAATATACACTAACGTTAGGTTTTGCATTGGGGGTAACTTGGTAAGTAGTAACAATTTGTGGGTTCAAGCCACACACCAGCAGAAGGATGCCATGCCGAGGAGTGTCCGATGTGGCCGGACCTCCAGTTTTCAAGGAAGATGGCGGGCGAGCCTCCACATCATGGAAGAGCTGAGGGGCTCCGGGGCACTTGCCAAGGAAGCTTCTCTTTGTAGTTTCTATGTGCCAAGTTTCAATGGTCGGTCTGCATATTTTTCTGAAAGCAGTTTGTGAATTCTGAACCTATTTGACTAATACTGAAGCCATCTCTTGTTTTCACTCCTTCTGAACCTAGCAAAATGACCTGCTTGGGCCGAACGAGGACATGGGCATGGTGGTGGATATAAGAAGCATGGCAAACATTCAGCTATAGAGGAACATTATGAAAGGTATGTACGGTAACTCTAGCCATGCATGGCCACACACCAACATATGTTTTGCACTGTTGCATATGTTCTAACCTAAACAAAATTGTTTACTGTGAACTGAACAATGATGCGTCGTGATACAGAGGTTGGAGAGGCTGGAGGAGACCATATGCCAGCACAAAGCGCATCTTGATGGCCATCAATATGAGGAGCTGGACCTACCCACCAGTTTTAATAAAATCAGACCCGTAAATCAGGCTAATTGCAAGCATCGGGTACTTGTTAGCTATCAATTAAATCTCTTGTCCTGCAAGAACATGTACTTATTTGGATGAGAGGACTGTAGCACGACTCAATGAAGAGCCAGATCGACCGTCCGCTCCCAGCGCACTCCCCGGTTCTTTCGTGCTGCCCCGTGCACCAACCATCCAGTAAAGGTTCTGAGTTTAACATCTTTTCAGGAAGAAATTATCTATTGATCCACATGTTTGTATTTTGGCAGACATGAGTTAATTTATCATCTTTTAAGGAAGAAATTACTAGAGAGAAGAAAGCCCAGTTTTGCATGTAGTGACAGTCCAACATCATATTGACAAATCTGGTTTCTCTTTTCATATACATAAGTGTATAATTTGTTTTGATTAAGAAAGAAATGTATACATGTTCTTTATATATGTATCTCCCTGATCTGTTTGTAGTAAAACTGACTTTGGTGTTGTAGTTTTCCTCATATTTTAGTGCTATAAGTACTAACTCGCTTTAGTAGCAATATTTTCTACTCAGGTAGATGCCTGTTTCTGTCCAACCATGGACCTATTATATTGCTTTGTTGTAAATTATTAAGCCTGAAACAATCAATGCATTTCCTGCAGCCTATCTCACACAGGTAGATAGGTGTTGCATTCACAAGCAAGCCACTACGCGCGGTTAGGCTGTTCAGATTCTCCTGTGGTGTCGAATTGTTTTGGTTTGTACTTTGTTCTCTTTGTTTTAACTGATATCTTCTCTTACCTCTTGCAGACTAATGTTTCCTTATGGGAGAGCTGCTAATGGTGGGCGATATTCCTTGGGTCATAACAAGATATGAGTTGAACAAGTACAAATAAAGGTAAATGGCATATTTTCACCTCGAAAAATGGATACTCTTATCATTTGCTTGTCTTACCACAATAATTGGTGCGCTTGAAATTTCAGAAAACGAAATATGTATGGCAGTTTGATTGATGCATTGATGATGTAATTATATGGCTAATATATGAGATAAAAATAGCTACATCGAGGGACTTAATTTGGAGTTTGTTATGGTTTGTCCCATGTGGTGGATAATGGGTCAGTAGACATACTCGATTGATTACTTCCAAGTTGTTTGGTTAGTACTTGAGGACCTTGGAGGGAGGTTTGGTGTTGATTAATATGTGTTAGTGACCATGAGTTAGGATGACACTGTCTGATATTGCCGGATCCTTCTATACTGCAGCGAGGTTCATGTGTTCAGTTCATGTGTTGTTTCCTCAGCCCTTACCGCCATGGTTTTCTCAAGTGCAACCGCAAGCTTAGTAATAGCAAGATAGTAACAATATTTTTTTTGAGGGTCGACATGATTATGAATGTTTGGGGAATTCTATTTTTGTTTCTACCTGATGATTAACTGTTCGCAAGATGTGTGTTATTTTTTATTTTTTTTTGTTGGTAGCTTACCAAGCGGATCGGACCACTTGGTAAGATGTGTGTTTATTGACTATGTGGCGGTGAAAACTTGAGAATAGGAAGGGATTTAGCATGGTGAAAGGAATATATTGAACTATTATTGTTTTTCATAATATAAGGTATGCCAACCGTATATACTTTCTCAACAAGGAGTTAAACACATATTGAGGATGGTAAAAAGCTTTGTTTGGACCTATATTATGAAATTAAATTATTGGAAATTTCCCTTGGGTTGAAAGAGTAGTGGACTTCAATTTCTAGGTCTGTAATTACAGAAAATTTATGCACTTGTGTTGTTCACTTTTCCATGTTTTCTTCAGGCATTGGGCAAGGCTCCTCCTGTGTGGACCGCGAGAGATTTAGAAGGCCGAAATGGTTCAGGCAATTGTCGACCATCCAACTTATCGAGAGATTTAGAAGGCCGAAATGGTTCAGGCAACTTATTGGGCAAGGCTCCTCCTGTGTGGACCGTGAGAGATTTAGAAGGCCGAAATGGTTCAAGCAATTGCCGACCATCCAACTTATCGAGACCATCATGGATTCCAACCAAGTTATTTGTGATATCCAGAATATAACCCGACACAAAGAGTTATTTGTGATGCCAACTGAAGTATAGAAGTACATGCATTTGCAAAAAATAGATAATGCATTACTCTTATATTCTACTCCCTTTGTAAACTAATATAAGACTTTTTAGATCACTAAAGTAGTGATCTAAAAAGTCTTCTATTAGTTTACAGAGGGAGTAGTATGCTATCTCCATATTTTTGAGATTCTTAAATTATCAGAAATCCACCTTTAGTGAAGGCATTGCTATGCATGATTATTTTATGAAAGTTAAACATACAACATAAATTGACGACTTGATAATTTGTTATATTTGTTGGAAACTGACGGTGTGGAGCATAAGGTCACTTAGGTGAATCGGGTATCTGAGACGAGGAGCACAAGATACCTTATTCCACAAATTTTGGAGTTAGAATAAGTTCATGGTGTGAAACAGGATGATGCGACACACACACACGCACACACGCACGCGCGCGCGCGCACACATGTGTGTGGTTCGTATGTGGTCTCACCCATCTCGCACCACAAGCACACATCTGTAGGCCTATACATGGTCCACATTTGTTGGCCCGTGGCAAAGCACAACGTGCATCCATGAGCAATTGATGGCTATATTTTATTGCATCGGGAGCAGGAATGCGTTTTACTGTTCTTGCCAATGGATTATATGCGCCAGTGTATATCTGCAGAGTCACCTCTCTTCAGATTGTGTAGAGGAGCTCACACCAATTATTAGAATTTAAATTGCATGTCTACTCCAATACACATCAAATTATTAGCTTTTATGTGTGCACATTATATATTCTGCAGTCTGCAACATCAAATTATTAGCTTTTATGTGTGCACACTGTATGTTCTATAGTCTGCACACATCTCAGAAACGTTCGGGTGGCTGTTTACTACTCCCTCCGTAAAAAAAATATAAGAGTGTTTATCTAAAAGCTTCCTTCCATGTACTTTTGGCATAGTTTAGATTTTTGTGTCACCTCTCCTTGGGAATTAGGGGATGTCCTACATGTCAAAGCATATTTGGTCTAATCCTAATCTGCCGTGTTTTGGAGCTTATGAATTTCTTAAAATTCATTTACTTAAGAATGCAATCTTCCGGTGTTCACTGATATAACGTGTTGTCTTTTGCATACTTTTTGTAGTTTCAGTAAGATTGATCACATAGATGGTTCTACATGGATAGAGATATCCACTTAGTGCACATCTGTTGAGATTCAAAAGGTAATTGACATTAGTTGAGATTCAAAAGGTACTTGATTTTTGTAAAAATTATCGGTTCATGTTGTGCCCATTTGTAGACTTTTTCTCAGTTTAAAAAACATATTTGTATGTACAAGCCGAATTCAGGTGCGGTACAAGCCATGGTGCACTATATACTTACCAAGGGTGATGTGTTGTTGGTTGAAAAATTGCCGCAGTTAATAGCTTCGGCTTAATATTTGACACGGACTTGAACCATTTGTAGTGTCATTGTCAGGCTGATTATTGCTATGGAGAATGAAACATCCATGCTATCGATGAAGAACAATCTCACAAAATTGGATATATCTTCTTGTGCTATTATTGCTGAAATTAAGAGGCGCACTAGAAGTCTGAGGAATTGTCAAGCTTTGTGTACCTTATAATAGTGGCACCCATGGATGCGTGAAGTTGAGTAATATTAATACTACTTAATCGTTGATGACATATATCCAGTTAGCGAACGATTTGGTTGGTTAAGGAGACACAATGACTACCGAGAAAAAAACAAGTGGAAGAGAGTCTTTATTTGTCGATGTATGATGGAAATCAGATGCCCACCTTTCTTAACACATATTTCTGAATTAAAAGAATAATTTGATCAATGTTTCTATGTTTTTTATTATTATGTGACAACACATGGACATTCGGCTTTTGCTCGTTGCAACGCACGGGCATTCCACTAGTATACATAGTGTTCAAGTAGCATATCTAGGGTTTGTGTTTTGATACAGATAGCAAAGCAAATTGAGTAATGAAGGAAAGCCCAGGCGCAGCTGGAGTACATAAGGCTAGTAAACATCGTAGGAACTGTAACTTTGGATTTAAAGTACTCAATAGAACTAATTCTTCCGCGAAACATTGAACGGTCGATTGGAGGATTGATAGTCATACAATAATTGAAGAGGTAGGCTCTGCACTCTTCTGTATATAACATCTTAAGGCTTGACAATGCCCCTCTCTTGAAATTCAACTTGTTCTTGAGGGGCTTCATTGGGATGCTTGCGCAGTAGAATAGAATGAGAAAAGGACGGGGAAAACATGTTTAATAAAATTTGCATCTTCCCATGAATCCACTAGAGGTCATGTCATTGGCACGGCTGCTATGTTCTGTCGTGGAATTTGTCTAGTTTGTAGAACACTGACAGGTCTTGTTTTAACATGGCCATTTTCAGTAATTAGTCGTAGGTATGGACTAGGAATTACATGTTGGCCAATGCGCATTTTCAGTTGACTAACATAAAACACTGAGTGCAGCACATACTGACATACATACTATCTTTTGCTTTTGAGGTTTTATATTGCGATGATTTGCTTGATCTCTTTTCTTCACTGGTGTCGCAATGGTGTGTAGTGGTGTTTTCATTTTCAAATTATTTCCACTGCTATTGTTGCATAGGTTCATAACAAAGCCGTATAATATGTCATGAGTGTTGTTCTTTCTGTTTTTGCAAAGACTCGACAATGGATGATGAGGATCCTACTGATGGGTCTTTCTCATCACGATTTTTAGCCTCTGGGTTGCATATGGTCGTGCACAAACTTCTGGAAGTAGATGATGTTAAGTGGGCAGTCATAAACCAGTGCAGCTTCAGATCGATATTGAATATCGCCTCATTCTTTGTACCAGGCGATCGTATGGACCGGGTGATTATGAAAATTGACCCCGATCGAAGCATGTTCAGGTATACCCCATGCTTGGCAAATATGTTTGTTGCATTGCTTTTCTTGTCAGATAGCTCATCATCTTTTTTTTCCAGTCAATGACATGTGTCTTGCTACTGCTTATTCTTTTTCAGTCATAAAAAGAAGACTATATATGCTTTTTACGAGCGACATGGTGCAAAAAAATTCAATGTCCCATCCGAAACAAGGACGTTGGAGCTACCAAAGAGGAATGAACCACACGAGCTGTGTGACATCTACCGAGTAGGGTCAAGGACCCCCATCAAGCATTGTATCAGTATGCTTGAGGAGGTGAGCAACACCGATGTTGTGAGCATACAGATAAATTGGGTCCTACTATGCCTCGCCCTCGTGCTAACCCTAGCACTAGCAACACGATACCACTAGAGTATCTTGCTCGCCTGAAGGACATGGCTGAACTCAATCAGTTTGCGTGGGACGAGCATATTCTGGTTGTTGCTATGAGAGAGGTGAAGAAGTACCAACAAAAGAGGGAGGCTGGGTTAGCTGTCTTCTAGATCGGCGGTTGTCTACCGATGTTTGCGGTATGCCCATTTCATTTTCTTTTTTCAAGTTCATATTTTTCTGGTTGCAACAAGCCATGTTAATACCGTCGACTTCCCTTTGTTTTCATCAATAAAATACAGGTAATATACATGGACTTTTTGGATGTTCCTAGGACATTAGCTACTGAGCACATGTTGAACTACACGCTTCCCAGGGTGTGCTGCGTTTGTGATGCTAATTTCAAACTAGTTGCATAAATTGATAGGAACAAGCTCACACTTCACAAGATTGATTGTGGGAAACCGAATGTAAGATGAAAGCTCAATGTAATTTTATTCTTACTTGTTTTTGTTTGTTTGTTGTTGTCCAGCTTATGTTATTGGTTGTTTGCAGCTTCGTCCTTTGTCAAAGGCGCCATATGCAACACATGATGCCTGCAATGAAGTCGAGGGCCAGAACCAACAACACGGGGCAGAAGCAAACATATGTGATGCACCAAGTGTGCAAGTTCCGGATGATAATAAGATAGGCGACGAGGTTTGTGGCTATCTGGACGAGTGATTGCATCCACTGCCTTCAAGCCTAGACTTGGAGGTACATGTGTACCTTTTTGCCTTGTTTTTTATGTCAGTAGACATGTTCTATATTTAAATATATTTTTCCTATCATCCTATATCGGATTTTTGTGACTTCCTTTCTTGTCCTCACTGTGTTTTTTGTTCGAAGCAGATCCTAAAGCACATGCAACATATTTATGAGAAGCATAAGAAATTGTATGTTGTTGAGGTGAAGAACACTTTGGCTTCGGTTGGGCAGGTTATACATGCTATCTTCTGTAAGCGGATGGGAGAGCTTTCGGTTGAAGCTCACTCCACCAAAGACACGTAGCAAGGAGCATGAGGGTGAAGAAGGAGATGTTACGTTTGTTGTCTCCGCAGGCAACGCAATAGTTGCGCCTGATACAAGTGGCTCAGCAAAATAAGCTGGACTCGACAGCCAAGTTGCAACTGGTTCCAATATCAACAATGCTCAAGGTGATGGGGATACTGGTTTGAAACATGGGCATAGTTGCGATCAAGTAAGAAAGGAACATGTGGAGTTGAAATAGGAGGATGTGCAACAAGAGGAGGTGGAATAGTAGGATGCGACACATGAGGATGCAGAGGCAATATTAAATGTTGGTTGCATCAAGGAGGTTTCGGAGGACACCACCAAGGCCGGCAAGGTGATTCTATCACAGGGCACAGTGCAAGCAATGTAGGGAGCTGCCTTGGAATGGGAACATTGTTGGGGAACGTAGTAATTTCAAAAAAATTCCTACGCACACGCAAGATCATGGTGATGCATAGCAACGAGAGGGGAGAGTGTTGTCTACGTATCCTCGTAGACCGAAAGCGGAAGCGTTATGACAACGCGGTTGATGTAGTCGTACGTCTTCACGGCCCGACCGATCAAGCACCGAAACTACGACACCTCCGAGTTCTAGCACACGTTCAGCTCGATGACGATCCCCGGACTCCGATCCAGCAAAGTGTCGGGGAAGAGTTCCGTCAGCACGACGGCGTGGTGACGATCTTGATGTACTACTGTCGCAGGGCTTCGCCTAAGCACCGCTACAATATTATCAAGGACTATGGTGGAAGGGGGCACTGCACACGGCTAAGAATATGATCACGTGGATCAACTTGTGTTTCTATGGGGTGCCCCCTGCCCCCGTATATAAAGGAGTGGAGGAGGGGAGGGCCGGCCCTCTCTATGGCGCCCCTAGGGGAGTCCTACTCCCACCGGGAGTAGGATTCCCCCTTTCCTAGTCCAACTAGGAGTCCTTCCATGTAGTAGGAGTAGGAAACAAGGAAGGGGCGCAGCCCCTCCCCCTAGTCCAATTCGGACTAGGCCTTGGGGGGGCGCGCGGCCTGCCCTAGGCAGCCCCTCTCTCTTTCCCGTATGGCCCAATAAGGCCCAATACTTCTCCCGGCGAATTCCCGTAACTCTCCGGTACTCCGAAAAATATTCGAATCACTCGGAACCTTTCCGATGTCCGAATATAGTCATCCAATATATCGATTTTTACGTCTCGACCATTTCGAGACTCCTCGTCATGTCCCCGATCTCATCTCGGACTCCGAACTCCTTCGGTACATCAAAACTCATAAACTCATAATATAACTGTCATCGAAACCTTAAGCATGCGGACCCTACGGGTTCGAGAACAATGTAGACATGACCGAGACACGTCTCCGGTCAATAACCAATAGCGGGACCTGGATGCCCATATTGGTTCCTACATATTCTACGAAGATCTTTTATCGGTCAGACCGCATAACAACATACGTTGTTCCCTTTGTCATCGGTATGTTACTCGCCCGAGATTCGATCGTCGGTATCCAATACCTAGTTCAATCTCGTTACCGGCAAGTCTCTTTACTCGTTTCGTAATACATCATCCCGCAACTAACTCATTAGCTGCAATGCTTGCAAGGCTTAAGTGATGTGCATTACCGAGAGGGCCCAGAGATACCTCTCCGACGATCGGAGTGACAAATCCTAATCTCGAAATACGCCAACCCAACATGTACCTTTGGAGACACCTGTAGAGCTCCTTTATAATCACCCAGTTACGTTGTGACGTTTGGTAGCACACAAAGTGTTCCTCCAGCAAACGGGAGTTGCATAATCTCATAGTCATAGGAACATGTATAAGTCATGAAGAAAGCAATAGCAACATACTAAACGATCGGGTGCTAAGCTAATGGAATGGGTCATGTCAATCAGATCATTCACCTAATGATGTGATCCCGTTAATCAAATAACAACTCTTTGTCCATGGTTAGGAAACATAACCATCTTTGATTAACGAGCTAGTCAAGTAGAGGCATACTAGTGACACTCTGTTTGTCTATGTATTCACACATGTATTATGTTTCCGGTTAATACAATTCTAGCATGAATAATAAACATTTATCATGATATAAGGAAATAAATAATAACTTTATTATTGCCTCTAGGGCATATTTCCTTCAGTCTCCCACTTGCACTAGAGTCAATAATCTAGATCACATCGCCATGTGATTTAACATCAATAGTTCACATCTTTATGTGATTGGTTCACATCTCTATGTGACTAACACCCAAAAGGTTTACTAGATTTAATAATCTAGTTCACATCGCTATGTGATTAAGACCCAAAAAGTGATCATGTTTTGCTTGTGAGAGAAGTTTAGTCAACGGGTCTGTCACATTCAGATCCGCATGTATTTTGCAAATTTCTATGTCAACAATGCTCTGCATGGAGCTACTCTAGCTAATTGCTCCCACTTTCAATATGTATCCAGATTGAGACTTAGAATCATCTGGATCAGTGTCAAAACTTGCATCGACGTAACCCTTTACGACGAACCTTTTGTCACCTCCATAATCGAGAAACATATCCTTATTCCACTAAGGATAATTTTGACCGCTGTCCAGTGATCTACTCCTAGATCATTATTGTACTCCCTTGCCAAAATCAGTGTAGGGTATACAATAGATCTGATACATAGCATGGCATACTTTATAGAACCTATGGATGAGGCATAGGGAATGACTTTCATTCTCTTTCTATCTTCTGCCGTGGTCGGGCTTTGAGTCTTACTCAATTTCACACCTTGTTACACAGGCAAGAACTCTTTCTTTGATTGTTCCATTTTGAACTACTTCAAAATCTTGTCAAGGTATGTACTCATTGAAAAAACTTATCAAGCGTTTTGATCTATCTCTATAGATCTTGATGCTCAATATGTAAGCAGCTTCACCGAGGTCCTTCTTCGAAAAACTCCTTTCAAATACTCCTTTATGCTTTGCACAATAATTCTACGTTATTTTCGATCAACAATATGTCATTTACATATACTTATCAGAAATGCTGTAGTGCTCCCACTCACTTTCTTGTAAATACAGGCTTCATCGCAAGTCTGTATAAAACTATATGCTTTGATCAATTTATCAAAGCGTATATTCCAACTCCGAGATGCTTGCACCAGTCCATAGATGGATCGCTGGAGCTTGCATATTTTGTTAACACCTTTAGGATCGACAAAACCTTCTAGTCGCATCATATACAACTCTTCTTTAATAAATCCATTAAGGAATGCAGTTTTGTTTATCCATTTGCCGGATTTCATAAAATGCGGCAATTGCTAACATGATTCGGACAGACTTAAGCATAGATATGAGTGAGAAACTCTCGTCGTAATCAACACCTTGAACTTGTCGAAAACTTTTTGCGACAATTCTAGCTTTGTAGATAGTAACACTACTATCAGCGTCTGTCTTCCTCTTGAAGATCCATTTATTTTCTATGGCTTGCCGATCATCGGGCAAATCCATCAAAGTCCATACTTTGTTCTCATACATGGATCATATCTTCGATTTCATGGCCTCAAACCATTTCACGGAATCTGGGCTCATCATCGCTTCCTCATAGTTCGTAGGTTCGTCATGGTTAAGTACCATGACCTCCAGAACAGAATTACCGTACCACTCTGGTGCGGATCTCACTTTGGTTTACCTACGAGATTCGGTAGTAACTTGATCTGAAGTTACACGATCATCATCATTAGCTTCCTCACTAATTGGTGTAGTAGTCACAGGAACAGATTTCTGTGATGAACTATTTTCCAATAAGGGAGAAGGTACAATTACCTTATCAAGTTTTCTACTTTTCTCCCACTCACTTCTTTCGAGAGAAACTCCTTCTCTAGAAAGGATCCATTCTTAACAACGAATGTCTTGCCTTCGGATCTGTGATAGAAGGTGTACCCAACTGTTTCCTTTGGGTATCCTATGAAGACATATTTCTCCGTTTTGGTTTTGAGCTTATCAGGATGAAACCTTTTCATATAAGCATCACAATCCCAAACTTTAAGAAACGATAACTTTGGTTTCTTGCCAAACCATAGTTCGGATTGTGTCGTCTCAACGGACTTAGATGTTGCCCTTTTAAACGTGAATGCAGCTGTCTTTAATGCATAACCCCAAAACGATAGTGGTAAATAGGTAAGAAACATCATAGATTGCACTATATCCAATAAAGTACGGTTATGACGTTCGGACACACCATTATGCTGTAGTGTTCGAGGTGGCATGAATTTGTGAAACTATTTCACGTTGTTTTTAACTAAAGGACAAACTCGTAACTCAAATACTCTTCTCTACGATCAAATCGTAGAAACTTTATTTTCTTGTTACGATGATTTTTCACTTCACTCTGAAATTCTTTGAACTTTTCAAATGTTTCAGACTTATATTTCATCAAGTAGATATACTCATATCTGCTCAAATCATCTGTGAAGATCAGAAAATAATGATACCTGTCGCGAGCCTCAATATTCATCGGACCACATACATCAGTATGTATGATTTCCAACAAATCTGTTGCTCGCTCCATTGTTCTGAAGAACAGAGTCTTAGTCATCTTGCCCATGAGGCATGGATCACAAGCATTAACTGCTTCATAATCAAGTGATTCCAAAAACTCATCAGCATGGAGTTTCTTCATGCGCTTTACACCAATATGACCTAAACGGCAGTGCCACAAATAAGTTGCACTATCATTACTAACTTTGCATTTTTTGGTTTCAATATTATGATTATGTGTATCACTATGATCGAGATCCAACGAACTATTTTCATTGGGTGTGTAACCATATAAGGTTTTATTCATGTAAGCAGAACAACAATTTATTCTCTTACTTAAATAAATAACCGTATTACAATAAACATGACCAAATCATATTCATGCTCAACGCAAACACCAAATAACACTTATTTAGGTTCAACACTAATCCCGAAATTATAGGGAGTGTGCGATGATGATCATATCAATCTTGGAACTACTTCCAACACACATCGTCACTTCACTCTTAACTAGTCTCTGTTTATTCTGCAACTCCCGTTTCGAGTTACTAATCAACAACTGAACTAGTATCAAATACTGAGGGGTTGCTATAAACACTAGTAAAGTACACATAAATAACATGTATATCAAATATACTTATGTTCACTTTGCCATCCTTCTTATCCGCCAATCACTTGGGGTAGTTTCGCTTCCAGTGACTAGTCCCTTTGCAGTAGAAGCACTTAGTCTCAGGCTTAGGACTAGACTTGGGCTTCTTCACTTGAGCAGCAACTTGCTTGCTGTTCTTCTTGAAGTTCCCCTTTTTTCTTTTGCCCTTTTCTTGAAACTAGTGATCTTGTTAACCATCAACACTTGATGCTCTTTCTTGATTTTTACCTTCATCGATTTCATCATCATGAAAAGCTCGGGAGTCGTTTTCGTCATCCCTTGCATACTATAGTTCATTACGAAGTTCTACTAACTTGGTGATGGTGACTAGAGAATTCTGTCAATCACTATCTTATCTGGAAGATTAACTCCCACTTGATTCAAGCGATTGTAGTACCCAGACAATCTAAGCACATGCTCACTAGTTGAGCGATTCTCCTCCATCTTTTAGCTATAGAACTTGTTGGAGACTTTATATCTCTCAACTCGGGTATTTGCTTGAAATATTAACTTCAACTCCTGGAACATCTCATATGGTCCATGACGTTCAAAACATCTTTGAAGTCCCGATTCTAAGCCGTTAAGCATGGCGCACTAAACTATCAAGTAGTCATCATATTGAGCTAGCCAAACGTTCATAACGTCTGCATCTGCTCCTGCAATAGGTCTGTCACCTAGTGGTGCATCAAGGAAATAATTTTTCTATGCAGCAATGAGGATAAACCTCAGATCACGGATCCAATCCGCATCATTGCTACTAATATCTTTCAACACAATTTTCTCTAGGAACATATCAAAATAAACACAAGGAAGCAACAACGCGAGCTATTGATCTACAACATAATTTGCAAAATACTACCAGAACTAAGTTCATGATAAATTTAAGTTCAATTAATCATATTACTTAAGAACTCCCACTTAGATAGACATCCCTCTAATCCTCTAAGTGATCACGTGATCCAAATCAACTAAACCATGTTCGATCATCACGTGAGATGGACCAGTTTCATTGGTGAACATCACTATGTTGATCATATCTACTATATGATTCACGCTCGACCTTTCGGTCTCCGTGTTCCGATGCCATATCTGTATATGCTTGGCTCGTCAAGTATAACCTGAGTATTCCGCGTGTGCAACTATTTTGCACCCGTTGTATTTGAACGTAGAGCCTATCACACCCGATCATCACGTGGTGTCTCAGCACGAAGAACTTTCACAACGGTGCATACTCAGGGAGAACACTTCTTGATAATTAGTGAGAGATCATCTTAAAATACTACCGTCAATCAAAGCAATATAAGATGCATAAAAGATAAACATCACATGCAATCAATATAAGTGATATGATATGGCCATCATCATCTCGTGCTTGTGATCTCCATCTCCGAAGCACCGTCGTGATCACCATCGTCACCGGCGCGACACCTTGATCTCCATCATAGCATCGTTGTCGTCTCGCCAATCTTATGCTTCCACAACTATCGCTACCGCTTAGTGATAAAGTAAAGCATTACAGCGCGATTGCATTGCATACAATAAAGCGACAACCATATGGCTCCTGCCAGTTGCCGATAACTCGGTTACAAAACATGATCATCTCATACAATAAAATTTATCATCATGTCTTGACCATATCACATCACAACATGCCCTGCAAAAACAAGTTAGACGTCCTCTACTTTGTTGTTGCAAGTTTTACGTGGCTGCTACGGGCTTTAAGCAAGAACCAATCTTACCTACGCATCAAAACCACAACGATAGTTTGTCAAGTTGGTGCTGTTTTAACCTTCGCAAAGACCGGACGTAGCCACACTCGGTTTAACTAAAGTTGGAGAAACTGTCACCCGTAAGCCACCTATGTGCAAAGCACGTTGGGAGAACCGGTCTCGCGTAAGCGTACGCGTAATGTCGGTCCGGGCCGCTTCGTCCAACAATACCGCCGAACCAAAGTATGACATGCTAGTAAGCAGTATGACTTATATCGCCCACAACTCACTTGTGTTCTACTCGTGCATATAACATCAACACATAAAACCTAGGCTCGGATGCCACTGTTGGGGAACGTAGTAATTTCAAAAAATTTCCTACGCACACGCAAGATCATGGTGATGCATAGCAACGAGAGGGGAGAGTGTTGTCTACGTACCCTCGTAGACCGAAAGCGGAAGCGTTATGATAACACGGTTGATGTAGTCGTACGTCTTCACGGCCCGACCGATCAAGTACCGAAACTACGGCACCTCCGAGTTCTAGCACACGTTCAGCTCGATGACGATCCCCGGACTCCGATCCAGCAAAGTGTCGGGGAAGAGTTCCGTCAGCACGACGGCGTGGTGACGATCTTGATGTAGTACTGTCGCAGGGCTTCGCCTAAGCACCGCTACAATATTATCGAGGACTATGGTGGAAGGGGGCACCGCACACGGCTAAGAATATGATCACGTGGATCAACTTGTGTTTCTATGGGGTGCCCCCTGCCCCCGTATATAAAGGAGTGGAGGAGGGGAGGGCCGGCCCTCTCTATGGCGCGCCTAGGGGAGTCCTACTCCCACCGGGAGTAGGATTCCCCCTTTCCTAGTCCAACTAGGAGTCCTTCCATGTAGTAGGAGTAGGAAACAAGGAAGGGGCGCAGCCCCTCCCCCTAGTCCAATTCGGACTAGGCCTTGGGGGGGCGCGTGGCCTGCCCTAGGCAGCCCCTCTCTCTTTCCCGTATGGCCCAATAAGGCCCAATACTTCTCCCGGCGAATTCTCGTAACTCTCCGGTACTCCGAAAAATACTCGAATCACTCAGAACCTTTCCGATGTCCGAATATAGTCGTCCAATATATCGATTCTTACGTCTCGACCATTTCGAGACTCCTCGTCATGTCCCCGATCTCATCCAGGACTCCGAACTACTTCGGTACATCAAAACTCATAAACTCATAATATAACTGTCATCGAAACCTTAAGCATGCGGACCCTACGGGTTCGAGAACAATATAGACATGACCGAGACACTTCTCCGGTCAATAACCAATACCGGGACCTGGATGCCCATATTGGTTCCTACATATTTTACGAAGATCTTTTATCGGTCAGACCGCATAACAACATACGTTGTTCCCTTTGTCATTGGTATGTTACTTGCCCGAGATTCGATCGTCGGTATCCAATACCTAGTTCAATCTCGTTACCGGCAAGTCTCTTTACTCGTTCCGTAATACATCATCCCGCAACTAACTCATTAGCTGCAATGCTTGCAAGGCTTAAGTGATGTGCATTACCGAGAGGGCCCAGAGATACCTCTCCGACGATCGGAGTGACAAATCCTAATCTCGAAATACGCCAACCCAACATGTACCTTTGGAGACACCTGTAGAGCTCCTTTATAATCACCCAGTTACGTTGTGACGTTTGGTAGCACACAAAGTGTTCCTCCGGCAAACGGGAGTTGCATAATCTCATAGTCATAGGAACATGTATAAGTCATGAAGAAAGCAATAGCAACATACTAAACGATCGGGTGCTAAGCTAATGGAATGGGTCATGTCAATCAGATCATTCACCTAATGATGTGATCCCGTTAATCAAATAACAACTCTTTGTCCATGGTTAGGAAACATAACCATCTTTGATTAACGAGCTAGTCAAGTAGAGGCATACTAGTGACACTCTGTTTGTCTATGTATTCACACATGTATTATGTTTCCGGTTAATACAATTCTAGCATGAATAATAAACATTTATCATGATATAAGGAAATAAATAATAACTTTATTATTGCCTCTAGGGCATATTTCCTTCAAACATGGCCCATCTAGCAACCTTTTTCCAAAGGGAAGTGCAGACTACGAGTGATTTAAAAGCATACATGAGAGTCCATCTAAATATTTGCACACTCCAAACTCAGTTGCTACCTTCTCTGTTGTGCAACAACCGGGTTCAGTAGGGCCTACCATTGATGACACTCCAGAGATAGCAAGGCAAACTCATATCTTGGTCCGAAAAAATGACAATTCCTCAAAGCTTCCAAGGCCAACCGACATCCTTGGGCTTATTTTCGATACTGATCCAAAGCTTCCCAAGCCAACTGACATCCAAAAGGCCATTTATGATGTATCTCCAATTGTTGTTGCAACCCCTTTTTGTGTTAGATCTCCAGGTTTGTCTCACCCTTGCTTTTTCATTTTTTATAACCTTTTTGGCAAGCATCCCTCCTGTTGCAAGCTTTTTTTATATGGCAAAGACTAACTATACTCATGCAACATTTCCTTTTTCTTTTTGGTGACCGTGCAAGATACTACAGCTAAAGTGGGGTCGCAGTCATGTGAAGAAGACCAACAAGAAAAAAGTTTCAGGTATAACTTGCTGCTGAGCCTGATGTATTTGATCCCAAAAAGTGCGAAAGAGAGTTCAGGAAGGCTTGTGAGAAGAATAATATCTCAAAATGTGATCTAGAAAGCTTTCTCTTTTTACTCCTCCATTTTTCCTTCTAACTTTTCCAACTTCTATTTTGTTGGGTTTCATTTTCCCCATTTTTCTGAGCTAAAGCTCTTGTCTTATTTTTGTTGCTTGTTCCATTGCAACTTTTCTTCCGAGTTGTCCACAAGAGGCATTGGGTTGTGGTGGTTGCAAACCTTTTTCAGAAGCAATTCAACGTCTTCGACTCCATCAAGAATGCCAAAGATGTACAATTGCTAGGGAGTTCAACTAATAATTTGGTAATGCTCATGTTTGAGAGAGGTGCAATATACAATTTTTTTTACTTTTTGGTAATGCTCTGTGTTGTAAACCTCTTGCACAACCGCATTTCATGTTTTTGTGTGTTCCATTAAATAAGATCACAAAATATATGAGCAAGTACTCTGCGATAACTTGCATACGAATATCATGGTAACAAAGTTACCATGATATTCGTATGCAAGTTATCAGGCCTGTGTTGCATAACTTACCGTGCTATTTACATAGAACGTATCAGGTACTATGCTTCAACAACTACACCCCTTCAAGGTTACCACTGTGTTTTGTACACAAGTTATAAGGTCTTCGATGTATAAAATACCGTGGTACTTACACATAAGTTATCATGGTATATGTACATCAACCC